>NC_091230.1:9342483-9364983 GCF_040958095.1 Procambarus clarkii | reverse complement strand
ATACATTTACTGATCAAAGCAAATACACACATATAATAATAATGAATCCTACACTCTATACTATTTCAGTCAGGTTGCACTCCAACACCATCAGAACTCTTATCGTCAGCTTATCAAGTGGTATCCTATCTCTTGATTCGCCACCTAATATTACCAACCCCATCAAGTAGGTCAAGTCTTATAATACAATGTTGCACTATCAGCAAGGGAATATATATCTGTAAACATGTACAAGGAAAATCAGCGTATGCATGCATTAACATATATATCAGTATAAATGTTCCTTGATACACAACAATGGTCAATCGATCTCCCTATCAGTCCTAGAACACATACATCTGTAGGTAATCCAGCCTATGACTGTAACTCTATGCTTCAGTATAAACACTCCTAGGTACAAAAATGCAAACTATGACTCGCCTTTCACCGCGTTTTACACGCTAAAGACAAACACTCTATCAACTCCCTAAAAGTGATGATTTAGAACTTCCCTTCCACATCTGGAAGTTCACTACCCTGATATCTTCAGGTTCTTTCGGGCTTAACTACCAGGATCCTCTGACAGAGCCTGGTCAGGGCACTCCAACGGCCCACGATAATGTCTCTGGGCGGCTTAGTAAACACTCCTCGCCGTCCAGGACTTGAGACCACAACGTTCCCAGCTCAGTTCCACAGCTGGCACGTCTGCACACTTTTCTTCTCTTGGAGATATATCACTAGGGGTTCCTTTCTGACGGGAGCTCGAATGGAGCACGGCTTCCCCCTGCGATGTTTGGCGCTCAAGTGATGTCAAAGCCCTCCAGAAGCGAGCCTCATGCCTCCAGCAAAATATCCACATCTCCTAACCAGTCATTTATCTATTTTCTTATTCACTGCCCATAACCTCAAATCGTTTATTAAATCCAACTGACTATTTCACCTCTGTATCTTCACCTCTATGTTTCCTGGACCTTCCAATCAGGTCAGGCTTGATAGAATAATTCTCAAAAAAGGAGACTCGTTTTTCGGCTACCTGGTCTCATAACATTATATGTTATATTTTGGTAATGATCATCTGGTTGACCATACCATGGGAAGCCGTTACAATTTTTTTTGAGGTGATCAGCTAGTCAGCCTTGCCGTGAGAAAGTTATATTTCGTAATGATCATCTAGTTGGCAACATCATGAGAAACCGTTTTAGTTGTTCATCTAGTTGGCAATACCGTAAGACACATTACCTTTCTGCTATGTTGGGACGTTGCCAGCAATTTCCTCATTATTTTTATAAATATATAACTGTATTATTAATAACTACATTACCTCTGTTTATGCATGTAAATCTAATCATTCTTTAATTTAGTTAATTAATGATTACCTTATTCCCATTATATGGCTCCATTTAAGTAAAATTAATATTAATAAAAATTGTCATTCGATATGTTGTGATGTTCTGAGGAAGCGAGAGCGGCTCCTGCCATGAGAAATTTAGTCAGTAACTGGTAGACTCACAGAGGATCAACATCTAGGAGGTTAAGTGGCTGTTATATATAACAGCCACTGACCAGAGAGCAAAAAGTTTCTTGTTCCAGCGCCTCAGTGTTGCGATTCAGAGGGGAAATGCCTGTTGCGTCTTGGGCACTAGTCCAACTTCAGAGGAATTCGAAGAAGTGTTTGACTTGCAACAATGATCGAACCCGTCTGTGACATTCATCAATGTTTCCCAGTGTTGTGTTTTTCAAGAGATCCATAACCTTTAAGCACCTTTTTGCATTATTATTTTTGTATCAACCCATGTATATCTTGTAACCATCAAATGCATAATAAAGCACAAAAAATAAAAAAGGAAGGGGGTGGTAGGAGAAAAGCACACAGAAACTGTATTGGAGGGGATCTAAACATTCCCTCTAATGCGTTATGCGTGGTTTCCTCCGAGGTTATGGGTCCCCCTTCTTCCAGCTAGAGGCGGTACTCCCTTCCATATTTTATATATATATATATATATATATATATATATATATATATATATATATATATATATATATATATATATATATATAAATATATATATATATATATATATATATATATATATATATATATATATATATTTATATATATATATATATATATATGTATATATATATATATATATAAAAACAATGGAAGGGAGTACCACCTCTAGCTGGAAGAAGGGGGACCCATAGCCTCGGAGGAAACCACGCATAACGCATTAGAGGGAATGTTTAGATCCCCTCCAATACAGTTTCTGTGTGCTTTTCTCCTACCACCCCCTTCCTTTTTTATTTTTTGTGCTTTATTATGCATTTGATGGTTACAATATATACATGGGTTGATACAAAAATAATAATGCAAAAAGGTGCTTAAAGGTTATGGATCTCTTGAAAAACACAACAATGGGAAACATTGATGAATGTCACAGACGGGTTCGATCATTGTTGCAAGTCAAACACTTCTTCGAATTCCTCTGAAGTTGGACTAGTGCCCAAGACGCAACAGGCATTTCCCCTCTGAATCGCAACACTGAGGCGCTGGAACAAGAAACTTTTTGCTCTCTGGTCTTTTGTAGCGCTGATCAATTTGTCCCCCAATTCCTTCAGGAACTTCAATGCACATTTTCCCCATGAACCGAGGGTCTCCGAGCCGATCGGAACAAAGCTGTAGCAGTGTGCTAGGCCTCTGTATTTAATAATTTTCTGCGATTCCCTGAAAGAAGCAGCACCACCGCTTTCACGTATGCTGTAGTGGAGGTAGGTACTGGCCAGTGTGGCAGCGCACGTGTAGTCCCATACCACTTGCTTACCATCCTTCCAAGGTAGCAAGGTGACCCCATCAGGGCGCTTCTGAGGGTCGTTAGGTCTGGATAAGTGTGGTTCTCTTTGTGCCGGGCAGCGGGCTGTGGCGAGGCTCCTCTTGATGATGTCGTTGACTTCTTCATGTCTTGCGATTTTACCCTGTGATTTACGACATACCAGACCATGACGACCATATTGGTCTGCCATCGCAGTTCCGCAGATGCACCTATGTTTGGTGAGGATCGGGGCGGCAAGGCGAAGGGCAACTCCAATGCGGAGAGCGTCATGACTGAGGCGAGTTCCCATTGCTGCATTGGGCACAGCAAATAAAAAATCCCCGGCGTGGGGTGCTGTTACCGCTAGGAGGCGGGCTTTGTTTTCAGCATCAGCGTTGTCAATCATTGCTGTGACAGTCTTTTCCATTATGGGGCTATCCCAGTGGGCCTGCTTGTGGTCTTTTGGGACTTGTGGTCGGGGTTGAGGGTGTGCAATGGTGTCCCATTGTCTGGCTGCTTCGATGAACGTTTGATCATGAGTTCCCGCTGTCTCTCTCATACGCTCTGGTAGGATCTGCCCTACCAATTCGTTGGCTGCTGTACATGAGGATAAGAATGCTGGAAGTGCTACCTCAGTTGCCTTTCGTATGCCTATCCCTCCAAATCTCACTGGTAGTGTTGCTTGGTCCCACTGACTGTCATCTAAATCTAGGTTGAGCGCCTTCCTGAATATTGACCTGAGGAGCTCATCATATTGATGTAGAAGTGGGTTGCCAAAAGTTGGTGCACACCTTAAGAAGTATGCTAGCCTGGGCAAGGTAAGGCACTTTGTGAGAAGGTAGAGGGCATCGTGGGAGTCCAAGTCCCCAATTCTCTCTTCCATCCTCTTCCATCCTCTGTGTTGGCAACACAGAAGACAATGTCCAACATAACAGGCCAATTACACTGGATTAATCTTTGTGTTTAGATAGGAGATGCCTCGTATGGGCCAATAAGCCTTCTGCAGCCCCTATGTTTATCCCTTATGTATCCCCCCATGTTTTCACCTTCATTGTATTATCACCTGACCTAATGCGGGTATAAAATCAACTAGTATTGTAAGATCTGTTCACTTGAGAATGAACCATGGAGGTTCGAAACGTCGTGCAAATTATACAAATAAGAGTAATACACTCTATAGTAAATCACTTCTTTTCTTCACCTTAAAAGTACGAAAATGAGTTTTGGAGAACTCCTATTTCAATTAAGCCCTGATGCTAAGAAAATAGAGGGATAGAAGCCCTAAACCAGAAAATAATAAATACAGAATATGCGGTCATATTCAATGAAACATATATATATATATATATATATATATATATATATATATATATATATATATATATATATATATATATATATATATATATATATATATATATATATATATATATATATATACATATATATATATATATATATATATATATATATATATATATATATATATATATATATGTCGTACCTAATAGCCAGAACGCACTTCTCAGCCTACTATTCAAGGCCCGATTTGCCTAATAAGCCAAGTTTTCATGAATTAATGTTTTTTCGTCTACCTAACCTACCTAACCTAACCTAACCTAGCTTTTTTTGGCTACCTAACCTAACCTTACCTATATATATAGGTTAGGTTAGGTTAGGTAGGGTTGGTTAGGTTCGGTCATATATCTACGTTAATTTTAACTCCAATAAAAAAAATTGACCTCATACATAGAGAAAAGGGTTGCTTTATCATTTCATAAGAAAAAAAATTATAGTAAATATATTAATTCAGGAAAACTTGGCTTATTAGGCAAATCGGGCCTTGAATAGTAGGCAGAGAAGTGAGTTCTGGCTACTAGGTACGACATATATATATATATATATATATATATATGTCGTACCTAGTAGCCAGAACGCACTTCTCGGCCTAATATGCAAGGCCCGATTTGCCTAATAAGCCAAGTTTTCATGAATTAATTATTTTTCGACTACCTAACCTACCTAACCTAACCTAACCTAACTTTTTCGGCTACCTAACCTAACCTAACCTATAAAGATAGGTTAGGTTAGGTTAGGTAGGGTTGGTTAGGTTCGGTCATATATCTACGTTAATTTTAACTCCAATAAAAAAAAATTGACCTCATACATAATGAAATGGGTAGCTTTATCATTTCATAAGAAAAAAATTAGAGAAAATATATTATTTCAGGAAAACTTGGCTTATTAGGCAAATCGGGCCTTGCATATTAGGCCGAGAAGTGCGTTCTGGCTACTAGGTACGACATATATATATATATATATATATATATATATATATATATGTCGTACCTAGTAGCCAGAACGCACTTCTCAGCCTACTATGCAGGGTCCGATTTGCCTAATAAGCCAAGTTTTACTGAATTAATATATTTTCTCTAATTTTTTTCTTATGCAATGATAAAGCTACCCATTTCATTATGCATGAGGTCAATTTTTTTATTGGAGGTAAAATTAACGTAGATATATGACCGAACCTAACCAACCCTACCTAAACTAACCTAACCTATCTTTATAGGTTAGGTTAGGTAGCCGAAAACGTTAGGTTAGGTTAGGTAGGTTAGGTAGACGAAAAACAATTAATTCATGAAAACTTGGCTTATTAGGCAAATCAGGCCTTGCATAGTAGGCTGAGAAGTGTGTTCTGGCTATTAGGTACGACATATATATATATATATATATATATATATATATATATATATATATATATATATATATATATATATATATATATATATATATATATATATATATATATATATATATATATATATATATATATATATGTCGTACCTAGTAGCCAGAACGCACTTCTCTGCCTACTATACAAGGCCCGATTTGCCTAATAAGCCAAGTTTTCATGAATTAATTGCTTTTCGACTACCTAACCTACCTAACCTAACCTAACCTCACTTTTTCTGCTACCTAACCGAACCTAACCTAGGAAGATAGGTTAGGTTAGGTTAGGTAGGGTTGGTTAGGTTCGGTCATATATCTACGTTAATTTTAACTCCAATAAAAAAAAATTGACCTCATTCATAATGAAATGGGTAGCTTTATCATTTCATAAGAAAAAATTAGAGAAAATATATTAATTCATGAAAATTTGGCTTATTAGGCAAATCGGGCTTTGCATAGTAGGCTGAGAAGTGCGTTCTGGCTACTAGGTACGACATATATATATATATATATATATATATATATATATATATATATATATATATATATATATATATATATATGCGAACAAGCCTGAATGGTCCCCAGGACATATGCAACTGAAAACTCACACCCCAGAAGTGACTCGAACCCATACTCCCAGAAGCAACGCAACTGGTATGTACAAGACGCCTTAATCCACTTGACCATCACGACCGGACATAATGAGGTGATAGCCGAGGCTATATGAACCACCCCACCGCCGGCACTCGGATAGTTATCTTGGGCATAGCATTTTACCAAATCACCTCATTCTTTGGGGCACACGTGAGGAACCACGGTGGGGTGGTTCATATAGCCTCGGCTATCACCTCATTATGTCCGGTCGTGATGGTCAAGTGGATTAAGGCGTCTTGTACATACCAGTTGCGTTGCTTCTGGGAGTATGGGTTCGAGTCACTTCTTGGGTGTGAGTTTTCAGATATATATATATATATATATGTCGTACCTAGTAGCCAGAACGCACTTCTCAGCCTACTATGCAAGGCCCGATTTGCCTAATAAGCCAAGTTTTCATGAATTAATATATGTTCTCTATTTTTTTTTCTTATGAAATGATAAAGCCACCCATTTCATTATGTATGAGGTCAATTTTTTTTTATTGGAGTTAGAATTAACGTAGATATATGACTGAACCTAACCAACTCTACCTAACCTAATCTATCTTTATAGGTTAGGTTAGGTTATGTAGCCGAAAAAGTTTGGTTAAGTTAGGTTAGGTAGTCGAAAAAACATTAATTCATGAAAACTAACTTGGGTTATTAGGCAAATCGGGCCTTGCATAGTAGGCTGAGAAGTGCGTTCTGGCTACTAGGTACGACATATATATATATATATATATATATATATATATATTATATATATATATATATATATATATATATATATATATATATATATATATATATATATATATATATATATATATATATATATATTTAATAATATATATATATATATATTGTTATTAAATATGACCGAAAAAGTAAGATTAATAATTCTAACACAAATTTTCTCAATCTTTCTTATGTTTCTTTTCACTGTTGATGGTAATTCAAAGATCAATTCTCCAAAATTCATTTTTATTTCTAATCTGACGCGACACTTGAGCGCGTTTCGTAAAACTTATTACATTTTCAAAGACTTTAGTTTACAAACACACAACTGAAACTGAATAGAGCTTACAAATCTTCGAGGTTTATATCTACATTTGGATGAGGTGAAAAACGAACTTTCAACAATGGGTATTAAATTCCAACACAAGACAGAACACGAAACAATGGGTATTAAATTCAAACACAAGACAGAACACGAAACAATGGGTATTGAATGGAAGTAACTGTAGAAAGCCTATTGGTCCATATTTCTTGATGCTTCTATATTGGAGTGGAGTCTTGAAGTGGGTAGAATATAGTTGTGCATTAATTGGCTGTTGATTGCTGATGTTGACTACTTGATGTGTAGTGCCTCGCAGACGTCAAGCCGCCTGCTATCGCTGTATCTATCGATGATTTCTGTGTTGTTTGTAAGATTAATAATTCTAACACGAATTTTCTCAATCTTTCGTACATTTGTTTTCACTGTTGGTGGTAATTCAAAAATCAATTCTCCAAAATTCACTTTTATTTCTAGTCTGACGCGACACTTGAGCGAGTTTCGTAAAATTTATTACATTTTCAAAGACTTTAGTTATCACATACACAACTGAATTAAACTTACACATCTCCGATTTGTTTATATCTACATTTGAGTGAGGTGGATGGGGTGAGGTGGTATTTAATAAGGTATTAATTTCATCAACACAAGACAGAACACGAAACAATGGGTATTGAATAGAAGTGATTGTAGAAAGCCTATTGGTCCATATTTCTTGATGCTTCTATATTGGAGCGGAGTCTTGAGGTGGGTAGAATATAGTTGTGCATTAATTGGCTGTTGATTGCTGGTGTTGACTTCTTGATGTGTAGTGCCTCGCAAACGTCAAGCCGCCTGCTATCGCTGTATCTATCGATGATTTCTGTGTTGTTTACTAGGATTTCCTCTGGCGATGGTTTGTTGTGGGAAGAGATTATATGTTCCTTAATGGAGCCCTGTTGCTTATGCATCGTTAAACGCCTAGAAAGAGATGTTGTTGTCTTGCCTATATACTGGTTTTTTTGGAGCTTACAGTCCCCAAGAGGGCATTTGAAGGCATAGACGACGTTGGTCTCTTTTAAAGCGTTCTGCTTTGTGTCTGGAGAGTTTCTCATGAGTAGGCTGGCCGTTTTTCTGGTTTATAGTAAATCGTCAGTAGTATCCTCTGATTTTTGTCTGTAGGGATAACGTTTCTATTAACAATATCTTTCAGGACCCTTTCCTCCGTTTTATGAGCTGTGGAAAAGAAGTTCCTTTAAAATAGTCTAATAGGGGGGTACAGGTGTTGTGTTAGTTGTCTCCTCAGAGGTTGCATGGCGTTTCACTTTCCTTCTTATGATGTCTTCGACGAAACCATTGGAGAAGCCGTTTTTGACGTTCCTTACCCTACAGAGTTCTTCGTCGACTTGCTTCCATTCTGAGGCTGTGGCTGAGAGCACGGTCGACATAAGGCGTTAACAACACTCCTCTTGTACCTGTCTGGCAGTCGCTGTTGGCATTTACGCACATTCCTATGTTCGTTTCCTTAGTGTAGACTGCAGTGTGGAAATCTCCGCTCTTTTCCATGACTGTTACATCTAGAAAGGGCAGCTTCCCATCCTTTTCCATCTCGTAAGTGAAACGCAGCACGGAACTCTGCTCAAATGCCTCCTTCAGCTCCTGCAGATGTCTGACATCAGGTACTTGTGTAAAAATGTCGTCAACATACCTGCAGTATATGGCCGGTTTCAAGTTCATGTCGACTAAAAACTTTTTGCTCGATGGTACCCATGTAGAAGTTTGCAACAGGACACCTAGGGGAGAACCCGTGGCGACCCCATCTACTTGCCTTTATACATATGCCCATCCGGCTCAAGAAGGGTGCCTCTTTAGTACAAGCTTGGAGTAGTTTCCTTAGGATATTTTCTGTATGTCAAGAGGAGTACAGGCTGGATCACGATACACTCTGTCGGCTATCATCTCGATTGTCTCGTCCACTGGTACGTTGTGAACAGCGATTCTACGTCCAACGAGGCTCTTATTCCTGTGGCCCGTGTGCCCTGCAGTAAGTCAACAAATTCCTTTGGCGACTTCAGGCTGAAGCGCAAGGGACATAAGGAGTCAGCAGGCCGTTGAGTCGCTTCGCTAGTCTGTACGTTGGTGTGGGTATCTGGCTAATGATTGGCCGAAGTGGGTTTCCAGGCTTGTGTGTCTTGACATTTCCATAACGCATATCCAGGTTTAATATTCCCCAATAATCTTTGGCAGGTGGAGTCCTGATTTCTTGGCGTTCACAGTTTCGATTAGTCTATTGACCTTTGCTTTCAATTCGGCTGCAGTGTCCTTCGTTACCCTTTGGAATTTAGTTTGTTCAGAGAGTATGAGGTTCATTTCGCCAGATATTCGTCTTTTTTAAGAATGACGTGTATTGGCGATTTGTCACCTCTCCTGACAACTATCTCCTTGTTCTCACGAAGGCTTTTGGCTGCCGCTTTGAGCTCGGGGGACAGTATGGTGCTTCTGTAATTGCCTCGATTCTTTCCTCCTTCCGCAATAAGTTCTGCTTGTAAGGTATCTTGCTAGTGACCTTCTTTGTGTCTCGAGGTCGAATATGTCGTCCAACAGAACGACTGTCCAATAGAATACTGATATATAATACAATTTATAGTTCTAGTTCAATACCCATTGTTTCGTGTTCTGTCTTGTGTTGATGAAATTAATACCTTATTAAATACCACCTCACCCCATCCACCTCACTCAAATGTAGATATAAACAAATCGGAGATGTGTAAGTTATATCAGTTGTGTATGTGTTAACTAAAGTCTTTTGAAAATGTAATAAGTTTTACGAAAAACGCGCTCAAGTGTCGCGTCAGACTAGAAATAAAAATGAATTTTGGAGAATTGATTTTTGAATTACCACCAACAGTGAAAAGAAATGTACGAAAGATGAGAAAATTCGTGTTAGAATTATTAATCTTACTTTTTCGGTCATATTTAATAATATATATATATATATATATATATATATATATATATATATATATATATATATATATATATATATATATATATATATATATATATATATATATATATATATATATATATATATATATATATATTGTTCTGTTGTAGTATATTAGTCTTTGGAGACATAACTTTATTTTGATTTACATGTGATAGTGCCCATCTGTTGATTGATATATAATACTGATAATTAACTGAAATATAATTTTAATATACAATTTATAGTTTATGTGTAATTAACTATTCCTGGGGTGATTAATTCTAATTCTTGCATGTACGAACCATGGGTTTATACTGGTGAAACACCTTGAGAGTACAGCATCGTTAAATATCCCTAGTCTAAAATATTTTGTCGCTGTTACGTGTCACGAGCAATAAAGAACGGTTCGTAACAGTCGGGTTCTGGTGACCTGATACTCTTGGTTGGGTTCTGGTGACCTGATACTCTTGGTCGGGACCTGATAACCTGGTACTCTTGGTCGCACCCTGGTGACCTGGTACTCTTGGTTGAGTCCTGGTGACCTGGTCCTCTTGGTCGGGTTCTGGTGACCTGGTACTCTTGGTCGGGTGGTGGTGACCTGGTATTCTTGGTCGGGTTCTGGTGACCTGGTACACTTGGTCGAGTCCTGGTGACCTGGTATTCTTGGTCGGGTTCTGGTGACCTGGTACTCTTGGTCAAATCCTGGTGACCTGGTACTGTTGGTCGCGTCCTGGTGACCTGGTCCTCTTGGTCGGGTCCTGGTAACCTGGTCCTCTTGGTCGGGTCCTGGTGACCTGGTCCTCTTGGTCGGGTCCTGGTGACCTGGTCCTCTTGGTCGGGTCCTGGTGATTCTTCTTAAATTAATAGTAATTATCCCCCATTCCAATGTGCATATTTTGTGTTATAATGTAGTGATCAGTTCCTACGTAAAGTTACATATAGTGTTTTGATAACCTTTCTCCCTCGTATAAACATATGTCATCCCCACAAAAGGACCCTAGCACCTCTGTAACTATAAATTTCGATGAACCTATTTCTCTCCTTCCCTGTCCCTCCAGTTCGAGTCAGACATGACCTATATCTGGCAGGGCTCCCACAGAACACACACGCTTCTGTTGCTCTAGATATTTTACAATTGTTGATAACCACAGTGGACGGTCGGTCCTATGGTTCCTGCACCATTGCTCATAAACGTGGTCCACTTAAAGTAAATTCGAGCAGTTTGTGATAAATAATATTACCATTGTTTTATCATATCATGTGTATTCGTAAATGAAACTTTATTCTTTGGGAAATTTGTATAAGCATATCCTGTATAGAGCTAAATCTGGGTTCGGCTAACTTTATTCTCTCAATAAGAATCAACAGGTCCCGACGAGTGACTGGTTGGAATCTTAGCATCGGTGACGAGGAGCTCGAAGTTAAGTTTCGGGGCGCCCGGCAAACCAGCGAAAACACTGTCCTGATGAACATGACAATCAGAGTGCCGCAGGAGGATTCCACTATCCTCCATCAAACTGGAGATGACAGGCTTTCCGGGTTATTATCGGGTCAGCAAGAAGAGAACGAAGAGCTCATATTTCACCAGAGTAAAGTGGAAGAGTTCCCGTTCCACCAGGGACAAACGGTACACGAATTCCCAATCCATGCTGGCATTCAAGCAGACTATCAGGCCCATGAGGAGGACCTCACGCAGCACGACCGTTTACTCACTAAACACAGTCAGTTCTTCTTTTCAGTCATTCGTGGATAAATTGTTGAATAACCAGTATTTGTTTTGTTCTTGTATGTGCATATGTGACATCGAATTTTTAAGTTGGAAAAATTATAAATATTTGTCTGAGGGGAGCCCCGTCGGCTCCCTGACCCTATCAAACTGACATGTGCCATATTAGTTTGGTGCCATCAGTCCTTGGAGTTAGAGCGCCTACCAGGAGCCACAAGCAAGAACCTGGACCCCCTCAGAGAGGCGCAGGGAACCATGGCCATATAAGCTCTTTACATTTAGAGTTTGTCATGTGTGCCATCGACCAGGGAAAGAACCCTGAAAGGTAGGTGAACCATTGCAAACCTCTAACTGGTTCTCATTGCAACGTAAGTCGGAACAGAGGCCCAGAACCAGCCAATAGAAAACAGTGAAACAAGTCACACGTCATCTGCACGCCCACTCGTTAGCGCCTCACCCTCCCCGACAGTGGGGAGGGAAGACCCCGCATAGGCGAGCAGGAAGCAACACCCTCAGCTCGTCGACTGATATGCCGGGTGTCGGAAGTTCTCTCTGGCCTCAAACTCTTTGTCTAGCTTTGCATTTGTAGCTGTCGAATCTTTTTTTTATAGCGCATTCTCGCTTCGTTTGCGGAGGAATGTGTTCCCCCGGCTCTTGTGTGTGGTGACTTAGTGTTCCTACAAAAATACTGGGTTGGGACCGGTTAGTCTGTGTGTGTTGCTTTGGGATTCTGTTTGCTTATTTGCTTTTAGCACTTTTTTTTGTTCCTCGGATACGTCCTTTCAGAAGTTTCCGTCCTCTCAGATTTCCTTGTGGAGGTTTGAATAGCCCTTCATGCATTCCTCCTGCGAGACCCGGTTTACACCTCATTAATAGATCTGGCTTCTTTTGAGTTTGGTTCTTCTTCCCCATATTTGGTGCGTTATGAGGTTTCAGAGTGTTTCTGGCTAGCATAATGCTCTTTCTTTTCTTGTGAGCTTGGCGTAGGTTTTGCGGGACCCGCATGATTGAGTGGCCAGAGGTTTCTTTGGTGTTCTTCGGGAGGGGGGGAGGGGTCATTGGAGTTCCTGATTGCGTTTCTTTCACCCCTGTGCTTTCCTGTGCAATGGGGTCTGGAGCAGTTGAATGCTCAAGTCCCCCCTCTCTTTTGGATATCTTGGTGGCAGATGACCATCGAACTCGGGGTCATTTCACATCAGTCTTGCACTTCTTTATCTTCTTGAGCTGTCCTCGGAGTTCTGGTTTCGGCTGCCTTATTGAAGCTGTTTGCTCTGATTATCCGGGAATCGGTTTCCATAATTTTGGCCTCTCGCCTCACGTGTAGGCAGGCCGTCCTCGCTCTCTTTTTAGATTCTGCTTGGGTCCTGGCTTTACAGTTCTCATCTTCATTCTGTTCCGTTATTTCAGGAAAACTGCGTTTCTCAGTTATTGTCAGCGGCTTCTACCAGTTGCCATCCTGTTTCTGATTTGTTGGTTCTCCAGCGGGAGCATGCTGACTCTTCCCAAGGTGGTCGTGCTAGTGCTCATGTTTCAGTAGGCCAAGGTGGGCCTTGTCGCTGTGCATGGAAGTCGGCTTCTCGGAGGTCGCGTTGGACTTTTCTCAGGGAGCTCCGTTGACGCCCCGGCTCTGAATCTGTCTCTTGCTCACGCTTTGTCCAGAGCGAAAGCTGTCTCTGGTCCACACTTGGTCCCCATGATTCGTGTGCTTTTCGTGTCCGTCTCTTCCGGCTATTGGTGGAGTTGAGTGACTCCTCCGGTCAGGGGTTCGAGGCTGGTGGGGCAGGCTTCTTCCCTGACTCTCTGTCGGGTCATCTTAGAGTGGGTTTGCTTGGGCGTGGTCGAAACGATTTTGTCCCTCAAGTGGGTTTCCCGCTTCTTTCCGGTTCCGAAATGGGACTGTGTTGATCTGATGTTCATTCTGGACTTGTCCCATGTGAACCATTGGATTCCTTGCCCTTCCTGTCGGATAACTACTTTGTCCCAGATCTGGCTTCTTCTTGAGCTGGGTGCATGAATGATCTTCCGGGACCTCAAGGACGCATATTGGCACTTTCCTATTCGTCTGGGGTTTAGGGATAGGCTAGGTTTCGTGGTCAGGCGTCATCAGGCTTACCGCTTTCGTTGTGAACTTTGCCTTGCTGGTTTTCCCACTGGACAGGGTCTGGCCTCGGAGGTTGTTCTAGTATCCTTGGGGCAGCCCCTTTTGCCGCTCTCGCGATCCCGGGGTTCTTTCGTCGCTTGCTGCATCTCCGGCTTCGTTCGGTGCCTTAGCGCCTTCCCTTCCCTCACTTGATGAGTTAATGGTCGCCTCGTCTCTCAGCTAGGGTTTTGTGACCAGCACACACCAGGCCGGCCTGGGGCGTTAGGCTCCATCATTCTGATGGGCTCTCAACATGGTGCGGAAGTTTGCGGCTGAATGACAGGCGCTGTGGCGGATTCAGTTGCCTCGGCGCCTGGCGCCTGACAGCTGGGTGGACAGCGCTTTGGATTTGTAGTCCTGAGGTTCCGGGTTCGATCCCCTGTGGAGGCGGAGACAAATTGGGCAAAATGTTTCTTTCACCCTGATGCCCTGTTACCTAGCAGTAAATAGGTACCTGGGAGTTTGACAGCTACAGGCTGCTTCCGGGGGGGGGGGGGGGGATTGTAACAAAAATGAGGCCTCATCTCAAGATAACCTCGAGCCTTGGTGATTCGGCTCCATTCGGACTGCTCCTGTGGTTCATTGTCTCAGCCGGGGAGGGTCTCTGCGGTCCATTGTTCTATGGGGCTGGTCACTTCGGGTAGCTCTTCTGCTGACTTCACAGGGTTAAGCTCTCCATGCTGTCCACATTCAGTGGGTGTTCAACATCCTGGTGGACATCCTGTCTCGCTATATTCCTCTTTCCACGGAGTCGACTGTCGACGCCAGTAGTGAAATATACAACTAGAACCGCGCGCACCACCTGCCAGGTGGCACTCCGGTGAGTGCCACCCGACAGGTGGCGCGCGGGTGTCTAGTCGCAAGGGTTTTTGGGGGATTTTCCCGGAAGTTTGGCGCGTTTCGGACGCGTGTGAGCGTCCGGTGTTTGGGTATGTGGTCCGGAAAGAGAGTAAGTTATGTTGTTGGATGCCAGGTGGTGCGCGTCGTTGCCGTCGCGGCACGTCGTTGCCGTCGCAGCGCGTCGTCGTCGTCGCGGAGAGTTTGGGAGGGGAATTTCCCGGAAGTTTGGCGCGTGTCGGACGCAGTGAGCAAGTGCAGCCCCTCGCTCTAGACACAAAGGGAATTTCTGGGAAGATGTGGGAATTTCTGGGAAGACGTATGAAAATACAAGGATAAGAGTGGAATATGAGGAAGGAGTTTGTCATAGACTTAATCCTGTGTGATGATGATGATAATAGTTTGATGATCGTGAGTAGAGGATGAGAGGGGATCCAACATAGTGTATATGTTGTTTGGAGAGGGGGGAGAGGAGAACCCCCATACCTGAGAGGAACGCCTGGACGTCCATTAGCTTCCCTACAGGAAGTCGTAAGTGAGAGAGGAGGGTAAGAGAGAGCACTCTCCAGCGGAAGTGGGGCCATTTGTCTAAAGGGTTTTCGTTGTCTTCAGAGTGGAGATGTTCGCCCCACGGCGGGTCCTCATACACTGTGGATTCGTTAAGGAGGGGAGCGAAGTACATACGACAGACCCACACCTGTCAGCCATCAATCACTCCCACCCCTCATCCCACCCGCTCCCATACCATCAACCATTGTTCTGTGCATTCCTTTAGTATGTGTAAGCTATATCGTAACGTGATCAACATGGTGAGAGCAATAACGAGGGAAAAGTAAACACATTATATAAATTTATTTCTTTATTAAACACTTAAGCGATTTACAACGTAATAATAATAATAATAATAATAATAATAATAATAAGACTTCTTCTTGGTGGTTTAGCTAGCAGACAGATGTAGAAAGGCTTTCATTCAGTCCATCGAACCTTCCCCACACTAGTCAATCAGTCAATCTGTAGAAAGGGAAAAGGTTATAAGTTTTGTTGTTGTCAATGTTGTAAACATAAATACAGACATTATTATGTTCATCATTCAATCCTACATAAAGTATTACTCACCGCACTATCATCCTAGCAACTTCGTCACACAGCGTTTCACACTCAGCATCACTACCGTTTAAGCAGAATGTTTGCTTACACACAGGCATTTTCATCTGAGCGTAATTGAATTTCAACACTTTTTCATCATTCTTGCGAAATTGACCATATTTAAACGCTTCATCAAAGTGAAGCAGGGCGGCCTCTAAGCCTAGTCTGCAAAAATGATATGCAAAATAAACGGCGTAATTCCCACAGAAGTAACTATTCAAGGATTGAATCCTTTTCTTCATAATATATAGGGTATAGTCTTGGAAGTAAGACATAAACTCTTCGAAATATCTTGAATAAGATCCTATTGCAGGATTGGCATAGCTGTCTAGTATAACTATCTCGCTTCTACCTTCATCCTTATTTACATAGAATGTTATCCAATGGCCCATTTTATTACGAGAACCGAGTCCAGAGTGTTCATTATGAACACCACAGGTCTTTTTTTATGTATTTTTATCAGTATTTTCCGTACGTCATCAGCTAGGAAACATCCTAGATAGTCTACCCTAGCACCTAAATTACTTCTGATAGCCTCATTTATTTCCAAACAATTCATATTAGTATTTTATCCTCGCGTATCGCAAATAACGCGACGATCCGCGTTAATGCTGATCACACCTGTTGTAGAGCCGTAAACTAGAATGACTTTATTTCTAGCACTCCGCGTTTAAATTCCAAAGCGATCCTCAGATTACCACTTTTTTCAATCGGGATGGTGTCATCGATATCCTCGGGTTGTAAATTAAAGGCCAGTATGGTTCCACCATTCACATATGTGTCATAAGATAATATATTGTCTTTATCGAAGCCTAAGGCTTGTAATGCTGTGTAATACAACTTGGCGCAGTTATGAGGGAAGTCACACCCAATATTGACAATATTAGTGCTATTCTGCGATATTAATACTTTACTAAGCTCGCAGTTTTCCAAATAAAGCGGGTTGCGATTATATGCACCAGACACTGCCTCCATATCAAGGATGATCATATATAAATGTTCTGGTATAACAGTCCCCCACGGCTGGTCCATTGTTATAGAGCGCTGACCTGTGCCCAATATATACGTTTTGTATAAAGTTTTATTAAAAGTATACGTAATAGGAGAGTTGTTCTGCACCATGGCTTTATTAATGGCTACTAATCCTTCAGGGTATGGCAATACCCGATCCACCCATAGACGTGTAGACTTGATATTATATTTAAAATTAGCGTGTTCATTATCGCTGAGTATAAGCCACTTATCAGGTTGAAGTTCGAGCCTCACCCTGATGTCCACATTATCCAAAACGTATTCACTAACGGATGTGACATCCAGCATTAGTTTAAAACAAGTATTCACACCACTCGTTTTCATATCAGTCATCCGTTGCTTCTCACTAGCCGAGGCATTAGTGAAATAACCAGCTTCAATTTTACCAGGATCGACTCGGTTAAAAAACTGTGACAGTTTATCATAGCGGTTAGCCTTACACCCAGAAATCGTAGATAATAACTTTACGTATGACCAGAATGAGAATAATGAGCTGGTTTCAACTACTGTTTCGTTTAAATACACAATAGCGGATTTGAATAGAGTTTGCGATAATCCATTCACCAACGATGCGTTTTTAGCATCTCCTAAAGGCGTTATTCCATCTTCTTCGGTTAGATCAATAGTCAACTCCAAAGCTATAGATGATAAATCCACCAGTTGACCATTCACTCCCTTGATGATGAATTCCAGATAAGTGTCTGTAAACTTATTATTGACCCCAGAATTCACAGGTAATACATCCACCGTTTGTCTGCTGGCAATTGTTGATTCTACCAATCGAGGGGAAAATACTTTAGGAAAGGCTTCACTAACAGCAGCTGTATAATGTTCTAATGGCACCTGGAGGCCCAGAGCGTTATATCCGGCCATGTTCGCGCTTTAGACAACACCAACCGAGTGAGAAGAAGTTATGACAACACATCATTATATTTCGCTTTAGTAAAACGTTTGATGTTTACTAATTTTTTTGTTTGTTTATTCTTTTTCTGCACTCTTCCGCCTATCATTTGCTTCCCTACTCCTTTCAATGTTTCAATTCCGCGTTTCTTAAGAGATTGTTTGAAAGTTTGTTTGTCATTATTAATATCGTCTAGTACGTTCTGCCCCAAGCTAAGCGCAGCCGGGGCCAGAGTCCTCATGATAAAGGGCGCTGCTCGACGCGCTATCCCGCTTAAAAAGGAAAATATTCCTCCTCCTCGCGTATAACGTCTACTGCTGTTGAAAATCCGTATATCATCAGTCCCACCACCTCTAGGAGGGGTTAACAGAATGTATAATTCCTCAACAGAGGGGGAATAAAGTGGACACGCATTTCTCCGCTTGTTTCAGACGAATGAGGAGTGGCGGGAAAGCATTGGTGTTATATACCTCCTGCAACGGGGCGTACATGCAAGACTGCTATGGTGCACCCACGTTCATCGAAATGTATTGGGTTACCATCTTGATCCCTAATAGTGATGCTGACGCTATCTATCATGTTAGTGTTAAGACGCACATATAGTTTTTTATTGTTGCTGTTATCACTTCCATTTAGGGAGATTACATCCAAAATATTTACAGACTGGTTTCCATATCTAGTAGAAGAGATTCTATCGCAATAAACACACAGAATATCAACTCCTCCTCTAGGCATTGGCGGGAATAGACATGTGTTAACTACACTCGAGGCATACTGACGTTTTGCGAATATGTCATATTCTATTTCTGGAACTACGCCCAACACTTTCCCAAAAGCGGTTCCAAATGATAATGTAACTCTACTGATGTTTTTATGCCCCGTTGCAGAGCTAATATTCTCATCACTAATCACAGTAGTGAACTTGTTTCGATTGGAGGAAGAATCATATTTAATAAAATGCGTTCCATATTTAGCTGAAAATTGTTTTAATGACTTTCCTAAAAAACTCAGTTTAGCATTACTTGAAAATATGGCCTCTATTTCTGTATTAATCGTGGTATTAATTTCTTTTATAGTTCCGGCTAAAACATCAGATGATAATAAATGCTTTGAATGCATGTATTTCCCCTCGCTCACTTTCTCATACGTAACGCCTACACGTATATATGCCTCGGGATTATCACGCTTAATAACGTAATGTGAAGTGGGGAGGAGTAATTTTTGTAGACACATTTCATAACTCCTCCTGGGATCTAATTCTAGCTGGTTAAACAATCGATTTTGGAAAGATGCGGGGATGTTATTGGGGAATAAATGCGTATCTGATACGCTGGTGGCGTATATCACGTGAGTGTCCATCGCTCTATCTCCTTAGACGCTTTTTGTCTAGTAAAGCCATCTACACATTACACGCTCATTTATATACACTCACCTGTTAATATACGATCCAGGAAGCTTTCCTTTTACTGTGAGGATCAATCTTGACAGTTGCCTTTCTCTTAACAGATGGAGGCTCATACACTTGACTGCTTGCCGTAGTATTACGGAATAAATCTCGCGATGTAGATGTTAGTGTGAAAAACAGTTGAGCAATGGGGAGTTTATCCGGTAAAAAAACAGATTTAAGCACAGTCATTTTATGTATAATGTCATTAATTATATGTATGCCAGATACTGGAGCCAATACATTTCCATTCAGATCCCAACGAACGATTCCGGTAGCATCATAATGGTTTAGCAAGGATCTCGCATATTCGTGATCTCTCACTTTCAACTTCAAATCTATTAAATGTTTTATGGAAGGGTTGGTATGCAGCTGAGGAGGAGGAGGAGGTGGTTTGACAGTAAGATGACGAGCAACCGCTTTCACAGTGGGGTAAGCAGGGCTGTGTGCAGCTTTCCGGTTGTCCACTATTTTACGCGGTACGAGATAAAAGGCTTTCATTTTACTTACTGAACAACCGTGTAATTAAACTAGCGCAATGGTAAAATAATGGATAAAATACTGCCTCCTCGTTTGCTGGTTAATATCTGTTTCTTAGTTGTCACAGAAGGTTTCTTACAGGCTAGTGACCGAATAAGCAATTTATATTTTTTCAACTTTTTAACGACCTTGTCAGGCACGGGCAATTTTTTTTTTAAAAGTTATTAAAAATTTCTGATAAACAATTTATATGTGGTTTCTTCAATTTTTCAATCAACTGCTTTCTCGAGGAATACTGAAGTTTTGATAATAGTTGGATCAATTCCTTGTATTTATAAACTAAGGGCTTCTTCATTATAAATGTAATATCTCAGCAGCATCAATCCATTGATCGAATGATCGATCATAACCTGCGTACCTAACTTTATACTGGAGTTTGCCAGAGACTCTGCGTTGTCCCAATACCTTCTCAATATTAAAGGTTTGAGGCAAATGTGTTGGTGTTAATTCTTGTTTATAGAAGCCACCATCAATTTCTTCCCCATTCAGATCTTTTAGAAAGTATAAAGGGATGTGTTGTCTCCGATCAATACGTGTAACTGTAAAGATCTCTCGGGTGTTCTGCTGCTTAAACCCTTTCTTAAACTTGGAAATGCGATCAGATAGAGTGATGCGTACTGTATCACCAACACTCAATCGAGGAATGACAGCTCTCTTTGATTTGCTCGGCTTTTATACATTAAATCAAATTGTTTGGCGTGTTCGCTGGGCGAGGATAGAGCGTGCACCTCCGCAGGTGTCTTCCCCTTCAATCCTCTGTGGGGGTTAAATTATATGTTTTCACAATATCTGGTAGAGCCTGCATGTATTTTAAAGTGTTGCGCGCCGTCATAAACTTGTAAAGTTTACCTTTTAAAGTACGTATGAACCGCTCAGCGATTGAAGCTTTAGTCTCCTGAGAAAATACACTATATAACCGTACTTTCCTTGCTGCCAGCATTTTTTTCATAGTGGCGTTATAAAATTCTCCACCTCGATCAGAATTAATTTTGCGCACTCCTGAGAATGAGGTGAATCTAGAATTAAAGCTAGAGCATTAGTGGTGCTTTTCCCATCCTTAGCGCGTAAGGGTACTACTTGGGCGTACCTGGAGAAAATATCTACGCATACGAGTAAATATTTCACTCCGTCATTATGTTTGTCCAATAAACTCATCTCGGCCAAGTCTATAGCTTGAAATAGTCGTGGTTTAGGGCTTAACACCCGACGCCGAGGGAATTTATGTGGTTGTAAATAATGCAACGTATAGGAGTCAGAGCTTTTCAGATAGTCCTTTACATCGGCTAGAGTTATACTAGAGTTAATTAATTTGGCGGCCTTATACAATCTCTGTACCCCTCCAAGCCCTCCGCTAGATGAGGGGTCGTTATATACTCGTTCCAGTACATCTTTCTTGCTCACCATTGGTAAACTATCTCATAGGGCGGTTCGTGAACAATATTACCGCGTAATGTTATCGTAGATGGAGTGTTCGAGCCCAGATCTACTAGCAAATAGCCGTAGGGTTGGCTAATAACTTGCTTATATAACTCTACAAATTTCTTTGAATCCACTTTCCCAAATATTTGTCGTCCGAGTGTTTCAATTTGTGACAGGTCTCGTGATTTAACCAATATGAAATGAGAAGCATTTAAACTAATATTCCTCGAATATTTACCAGGAAAAAATATATTTTGAGTAATCAATATGACGGAAACCGTGAAATGTCTGCCCCTAGTAAACATGTCTGATACGATTTTTGAATTCGCAGACTCTGTAAAAAGGTCATCGTAGATTACTAAGATATGCGAGTCATTATCTACTCGCTCTTCCACAGGATCAATAATGGTTGAATGCTCGATCAGCTTCCCTTTAATTTGTGGATCTGATCGTAATTCAGAGTAACCTCCTCCGCATATGATTATTGAGGAGAACTTGTGTTGATACTTCCTTACAAGTTTACTGCACAAGTAGGATTTTCCGCTGTTTGAATAACCAGCAATAATAACACGAGATGGTTCTCTGAAAATATCTAGATGTTCCGCATGGATTATATCATAGGAACTGTCCATGATTAATGCTTCGTTAAGACTGCTAAAAACTAAGGAACTGAGGTGGTATTTATACAAACATAGTCATTTACAGGTGTTTATTCACATATTTTATGTACAGCAACACATTTTTAAAACTAAACATAGTTCTTACAGTTCACAAACAATAATATTAAAACCTATTTTAAAACTAATCATAGTTCTTACAGTTCACAAACAATAATATTAAACATCCTATTCATTTAGTATACAAAGTTCTAGTCATATGGCATCCATCTTAATACTACCTAACAATTGTACAACATAAAATCTAGCGAGGGTTGAATAGTTTCTGAGCTGTAGCATCGCGTTTGCTCCAGGGATGGAATATTGGGTAGAGTCTCTGTGCTTGCTCTACTTCCTCCTCCTCCATAAACACTTCTTCCATCTCCTCCTCCTCTCTCACTTCTACATCCATCTCATCATCATTGTTATTGGGAATATCAGGATGACCATACGCTAGGGACTGTGTGG
>NC_091230.1:9244727-9339727 GCF_040958095.1 Procambarus clarkii | reverse complement strand
CTGTTGGACGCGGCTGCTCGCAGCCTGACGTATGAGTCACAGCCTGGTTGATCAGGTATCCTTTGGAGGTGCTTATCCAGTTCTCTCTTGAACACTGTGAGGGGTCGGCCAGTTATGTCCCTTATGTGTAGTGGAAGCGTGTTGAACTGTCTCGGGCCTCTGATGTTGATAGAGTTCTCTCTAAGAGCACCTGTTGCACCTCCGCTTTTCAACGGGGGTATTCTGCACATCCTGTCATGTCTTCTTGCAAGATGTGGGTGCTAGTGTTTACTGACCACAATCTCCTTATATTCATTAATATGATGAAAATTAAGAACCAACGAATTCTGCGCTGGTCATTGTTTCTACAAGAATTTAATGTGGAGATTAAACATATTCCGGGCAAGCAGAATGTCATTGCTGATGCTTTGTCCAGAAGTTTTGTATATGATGTACCATGAGTGAAATATTCTTTTACTTAACATTTTTACTTTCAGAAAAAAATGCCATTGATCATCAATCCATTGCATTTTTTTTCTTGGAGGTGGAAGTGTTACGTACCCCTATTGGATACGTATATAAATATTAAATAATTTACTTGTTCCATGCATCATTACTTGTATGTGCTTATATATTATATCATAATTGTATGTATTATATCATTACTTGTATGTGCTTATTATTATAGTTGTGTGGGTTGGTGGTGTTGTCGTGTTGTTGTTCCTCCTTTACGGACAACCCAACCCACAACTCGGTAGAGTGCTTATACTTCACTAGGAGATCACACTAGACGCTTCTGGCTCTTGGAGAGGGGCTCAACGTCACACATTTAGGGGATGCGGCTCCAGCACTTAGCCTCGTTGTCACGTGCACACACCCACTCGAGCCACTGTGACTCCCCACTCTCTCCTTATGTGATATGATCTCCTCAATCCCCTTTGACTTACTAGTTTTCCGTCCTACCCTGTCCACAGCAGTGGTTCTTGGTTCTTTCTCTCTCTCTCTCTTTCTTTACCTTTCCTGGGAAGCCTCACTAGGACAAGGGCAAACAACAGCAAATTTGAATACATTTACTGATCAAAGCAAATACACACATATAATAATAATGAATCCTACACTCTATACTATTTCAGTCAGGTTGCACTCCAACACCATCAGAACTCTTATCGTCAGCTTATCAAGTGGTATCCTATCTCTTGATTCGCCACCTAATATTACCAACCCCATCAAGTAGGTCAAGTCTTATAATACAATGTTGCACTATCAGCAAGGGAATATATATCTGTAAACATGTACAAGGAAAATCAGCGTATGCATGCATTAACATATATATCAGTATAAATGTTCCTTGATACACAACAATGGTCAATCGATCTCCCTATCAGTCCTAGAACACATACATCTGTAGGTAATCCAGCCTATGACTGTAACTCTATGCTTCAGTATAAACACTCCTAGGTACAAAAATGCAAACTATGACTCGCCTTTCACCGCGTTTTACACGCTAAAGACAAACACTCTATCAACTCCCTAAAAGTGATGATTTAGAACTTCCCTTCCACATCTGGAAGTTCACTACCCTGATATCTTCAGGTTCTTTCGGGCTTAACTACCAGGATCCTCTGACAGAGCCTGGTCAGGGCACTCCAACGGCCCACGATAATGTCTCTGGGCGGCTTAGTAAACACTCCTCGCCGTCCAGGACTTGAGACCACAACGTTCCCAGCTCAGTTCCACAGCTGGCACGTCTGCACACTTTTCTTCTCTTGGAGATATATCACTAGGGGTTCCTTTCTGACGGGAGCTCGAATGGAGCACGGCTTCCCCCTGCGATGTTTGGCGCTCAAGTGATGTCAAAGCCCTCCAGAAGCGAGCCTCATGCCTCCAGCAAAATATCCACATCTCCTAACCAGTCATTTATCTATTTTCTTATTCACTGCCCATAACCTCAAATCGTTTATTAAATCCAACTGACTATTTCACCTCTGTATCTTCACCTCTATGTTTCCTGGACCTTCCAATCAGGTCAGGCTTGATAGAATAATTCTCAAAAAAGGAGACTCGTTTTTCGGCTACCTGGTCTCATAACATTATATGTTATATTTTGGTAATGATCATCTGGTTGACCATACCATGGGAAGCCGTTACAATTTTTTTTGAGGTGATCAGCTAGTCAGCCTTGCCGTGAGAAAGTTATATTTCGTAATGATCATCTAGTTGGCAACATCATGAGAAACCGTTTTAGTTGTTCATCTAGTTGGCAATACCGTAAGACACATTACCTTTCTGCTATGTTGGGACGTTGCCAGCAATTTCCTCATTATTTTTATAAATATATAACTGTATTATTAATAACTACATTACCTCTGTTTATGCATGTAAATCTAATCATTCTTTAATTTAGTTAATTAATGATTACCTTATTCCCATTATATGGCTCCATTTAAGTAAAATTAATATTAATAAAAATTGTCATTCGATATGTTGTGATGTTCTGAGGAAGCGAGAGCGGCTCCTGCCATGAGAAATTTAGTCAGTAACTGGTAGACTCACAGAGGATCAACATCTAGGAGGTTAAGTGGCTGTTATATATAACAGCCACTGACCAGAGAGCAAAAAGTTTCTTGTTCCAGCGCCTCAGTGTTGCGATTCAGAGGGGAAATGCCTGTTGCGTCTTGGGCACTAGTCCAACTTCAGAGGAATTCGAAGAAGTGTTTGACTTGCAACAATGATCGAACCCGTCTGTGACATTCATCAATGTTTCCCAGTGTTGTGTTTTTCAAGAGATCCATAACCTTTAAGCACCTTTTTGCATTATTATTTTTGTATCAACCCATGTATATCTTGTAACCATCAAATGCATAATAAAGCACAAAAATAAAAAAGGAAGGGGGTGGTAGGAGAAAAGCACACAGAAACTGTATTGGAGGGGATCTAAACATTCCCTCTAATGCGTTATGCGTGGTTTCCTCCGAGGTTATGGGTCCCCCTTCTTCCAGCTAGAGGCGGTACTCCCTTCCATATTTTATATATATATATATATATAATATATATATATATATATATATATATATATATATATATATATATATATAAATATATATATATATATATATATATATATATATATATATATATATATATTTATATATATATATATATATATATGTATATATATAATATATAAAAACAATGGAAGGGAGTACCACCTCTAGCTGGAAGAAGGGGGACCCATAGCCTCGGAGGAAACCACGCATAACGCATTAGAGGGAATGTTTAGATCCCCTCCAATACAGTTTCTGTGTGCTTTTCTCCTACCACCCCCTTCCTTTTTTATTTTTTGTGCTTTATTATGCATTTGATGGTTACAATATATACATGGGTTGATACAAAAATAATAATGCAAAAAGGTGCTTAAAGGTTATGGATCTCTTGAAAAACACAACAATGGGAAACATTGATGAATGTCACAGACGGGTTCGATCATTGTTGCAAGTCAAACACTTCTTCGAATTCCTCTGAAGTTGGACTAGTGCCCAAGACGCAACAGGCATTTCCCCTCTGAATCGCAACACTGAGGCGCTGGAACAAGAAACTTTTTGCTCTCTGGTCTTTTGTAGCGCTGATCAATTTGTCCCCCAATTCCTTCAGGAACTTCAATGCACATTTTCCCCATGAACCGAGGGTCTCCGAGCCGATCGGAACAAAGCTGTAGCAGTGTGCTAGGCCTCTGTATTTAATAATTTTCTGCGATTCCCTGAAAGAAGCAGCACCACCGCTTTCACGTATGCTGTAGTGGAGGTAGGTACTGGCCAGTGTGGCAGCGCACGTGTAGTCCCATACCACTTGCTTACCATCCTTCCAAGGTAGCAAGGTGACCCCATCAGGGCGCTTCTGAGGGTCGTTAGGTCTGGATAAGTGTGGTTCTCTTTGTGCCGGGCAGCGGGCTGTGGCGAGGCTCCTCTTGATGATGTCGTTGACTTCTTCATGTCTTGCGATTTTACCCTGTGATTTACGACATACCAGACCATGACGACCATATTGGTCTGCCATCGCAGTTCCGCAGATGCACCTATGTTTGGTGAGGATCGGGGCGCAAGGCGAAGGGCAACTCCAATGCGGAGAGCGTCATGACTGAGGCGAGTTCCCATTGCTGCATTGGGCACAGCAATAAAAAATCCCCGGCGTGGGGTGCTGTTACCGCTAGGAGGCGGGCTTTGTTTTCAGCATCAGCGTTGTCAATCATTGCTGTGACAGTCTTTTCCATTATGGGGCTATCCCAGTGGGCCTGCTTGTGGTCTTTTGGGACTTGTGGTCGGGGTTGAGGGTGTGCAATGGTGTCCCATTGTCTGGCTGCTTCGATGAACGTTTGATCATGAGTTCCCGCTGTCTCTCTCATACGCTCTGGTAGGATCTGCCCTACCAATTCGTTGGCTGCTGTACATGAGGATAAGAATGCTGGAAGTGCTACCTCAGTTGCCTTTCGTATGCCTATCCCTCCAAATCTCACTGGTAGTGTTGCTTGGTCCCACTGACTGTCATCTAAATCTAGGTTGAGCGCCTTCCTGAATATTGACCTGAGGAGCTCATCATATTGATGTAGAAGTGGGTTGCCAAAAGTTGGTGCACACCTTAAGAAGTATGCTAGCCTGGGCAAGGTAAGGCACTTTGTGAGAAGGTAGAGGGCATCGTGGGAGTCCAAGTCCCCAATTTCTCTCTTCCATCCTCTTCCATCCTCTGGTGTTGGCAACACAGAAGACAATGTCCAACATAACAGGCCAATTACACTGGATTAATCTTTGTGTTTAGATAGGAGATGCCTCGTATGGGCCAATAAGCCTTCTGCAGCCCCTATGTTTATCCCTTATGTATCCCCCCATGTTTTCACCTTCATTGTATTATCACCTGACCTAATGCGGGTATAAAATCAACTAGTATTGTAAGATCTGTTCACTTGAGAATGAACCATGGAGGTTCGAAACGTCGTGCAAATTATACAAATAAGAGTAATACACTCTATAGTAAATCACTTCTTTTCTTCACCTTAAAAGTACGAAAATGAGTTTTGGAGAACTCCTATTTCAATTAAGCCCTGATGCTAAGAAAATAGAGGGATAGAAGCCCTAAACCAGAAAATAATAAATACAGAATATGCGGTCATATTCAATGAAACATATATATATATATATATATATATATATATATATATATATATATATATATATATATATATATATATATATATATATATATATATATACATATATATATATATATATATATATATATATATATATATATATATATATATATGTCGTACCTAATAGCCAGAACGCACTTCTCAGCCTACTATTCAAGGCCCGATTTGCCTAATAAGCCAAGTTTTCATGAATTAATGTTTTTTCGTCTACCTAACCTACCTAACCTAACCTAACCTAGCTTTTTTTGGCTACCTACCTAACCTTACCTATATATATAGGTTAGGTTAGGTTAGGTAGGGTTGGTTAGGTTCGGTCATATATCTACGTTAATTTTAACTCCAATAAAAAAAATTGACCTCATACATAGAGAAAAGGGTTGCTTTATCATTTCATAAGAAAAAAATTATAGTAAATATATTAATTCAGGAAAACTTGGCTTATTAGGCAAATCGGGCCTTGAATAGTAG
The DNA here is from genome assembly GCF_040958095.1 of Procambarus clarkii. Taxonomy (NCBI): domain Eukaryota; kingdom Metazoa; phylum Arthropoda; class Malacostraca; order Decapoda; family Cambaridae; genus Procambarus; species Procambarus clarkii. The sequence continues at coordinate 9,334,080 of NC_091230.1, read as the reverse complement.
GCAGAGAAGTGAGTTCTGGCTACTAGGTACGACATATATATATATATATATATATATATATGTCGTACCTAGTAGCCAGAACGCACTTCTCGCCTAATATGCAAGGCCCGATTTGCCTAATAAGCCAAGTTTTCATGAATTAATTATTTTTCGACTACCTAACCTACCTAACCTAACCTAACCTAACTTTTTCGGCTACCTAACCTAACCTAACCTATAAAGATAGGTTAGGTTAGGTTAGGTAGGGTTGGTTAGGTTCGGTCATATATCTACGTTAATTTTAACTCCAATAAAAAAAATTGACCTCATACATAATGAAATGGGTAGCTTTATCATTTCATAAGAAAAAAATTAGAGAAAATATATATTTCAGGAAAACTTGGCTTATTAGGCAAATCGGGCCTTGCATATTAGGCCGAGAAGTGCGTTCTGGCTACTAGGTACGACATATATATATATATATATATATATATATTATATATATATATATGTCGTACCTAGTAGCCAGAACGCACTTCTCAGCCTACTATGCAGGGTCCGATTTGCCTAATAAGCCAAGTTTTACTGAATTAATATATTTCTCTAATTTTTTTCTTATGCAATGATAAAGCTACCCATTTCATTATGCATGAGGTCAATTTTTTTATTGGAGGTAAAATTAAACGTAGATATATGACCGAACCTAACCAACCCTACCTAAACTAACCTAACCTATCTTTATAGGTTAGGTTAGGTAGCCGAAAACGTTAGGTTAGGTTAGGTAGGTTAGGTAGACGAAAAAACAATTAATTCATGAAAACTTGGCTTATTAGGCAAATCAGGCCTTGCATAGTAGGCTGAGAAGTGTGTTCTGGCTATTAGGTACGACATATATATATATATATATATATATATATATATATATATATATATATATATATATATATATTATATATATATATATATATATATATATATATATATATATATAATATATATTATATATATGTCGTACCTAGTAGCCAGAACGCACTTCTCTGCCTACTATACAAGGCCCGATTTGCCTAATAAGCCAAGTTTTCATGAATTAATTGCTTTTCGACTACCTAACCTACCTAACCTAACCTAACCTCACTTTTTCTGCTACCTAACCGAACCTAACCTAGGAAGATAGGTTAGGTTAGGTTAGGTAGGGTTGGTTAGGTTCGGTCATATATCTACGTTAATTTTAACTCCAATAAAAAAAAATTGACCTCATTCATAATGAAATGGGTAGCTTTATCATTTCATAAGAAAAAATTAGAGAAAATATATTAATTCATGAAAATTTGGCTTATTAGGCAAATCGGGCTTTGCATAGTAGGCTGAGAAGTGCGTTCTGGCTACTAGGTACGACATATATATATATATATATATATATATATATATATATATATATATATATATATATATATATATATATGCGAACAAGCCTGAATGGTCCCCAGGACATATGCAACTGAAAACTCACACCCCAGAAGTGACTCGAACCCATACTCCCAGAAGCAACGCAACTGGTATGTACAAGACGCCTTAATCCACTTGACCATCACGACCGGACATAATGAGGTGATAGCCGAGGCTATATGAACCACCCCACCGCCGGCACTCGGATAGTTATCTTGGGCATAGCATTTTACCAAATCACCTCATTCTTTGGGGCACACGTGAGGAACCCACGGTGGGGTGGTTCATATAGCCTCGGCTATCACCTCATTATGTCCGGTCGTGATGGTCAAGTGGATTAAGGCGTCTTGTACATACCAGTTGCGTTGCTTCTGGGAGTATGGGTTCGAGTCACTTCTTGGGGTGTGAGTTTTCAGATATATATATATATATATATATATGTCGTACCTAGTAGCCAGAACGCACTTCTCAGCCTACTATGCAAGGCCCGATTTGCCTAATAAGCCAAGTTTTCATGAATTAATATATGTTTCTCTATTTTTTTTTCTTATGAAATGATAAAGCCACCCATTTCATTATGTATGAGGTCAATTTTTTTTATTGGAGTTAGAATTAACGTAGATATATGACTGAACCTAACCAACTCTACCTAACCTAATCTATCTTTATAGGTTAGGTTAGGTTATGTAGCCGAAAAAGTTTGGTTAAGTTAGGTTAGGTAGTCGAAAAAACATTAATTCATGAAAACTAACTTGGGTTATTAGGCAAATCGGGCCTTGCATAGTAGGCTGAGAAGTGCGTTCTGGCTACTAGGTACGACATATATATATATATATATATATATATATATATATATATATATATATATATATATATATATATATATATATATATATAATATATATATATATATATATATATATATATATATATATATTTAATAATATATATATATATATATATTGTTATTAAATATGACCGAAAAAGTAAGATTAATAATTCTAACACAAATTTTCTCAATCTTTCTTATGTTTCTTTTCACTGTTGATGGTAATTCAAAGATCAATTCTCCAAAATTCATTTTTATTTCTAATCTGACGCGACACTTGAGCGCGTTTCGTAAAACTTATTACATTTTCAAAGACTTTAGTTTACAAACACACAACTGAAACTGAATAGAGCTTACAAATCTTCGAGGTTTATATCTACATTTGGATGAGGTGAAAAACGAACTTTCAACAATGGGTATTAAATTCCAACACAAGACAGAACACGAAACAATGGGTATTAAATTCAAACACAAGACAGAACACGAAACAATGGGTATTGAATGGAAGTAACTGTAGAAAGCCTATTGGTCCATATTTCTTGATGCTTCTATATTGGAGTGGAGTCTTGAAGTGGGGTAGAATATAGTTGTGCATTAATTGGCTGTTGATTGCTGATGTTGACTACTTGATGTGTAGTGCCTCGCAGACGTCAAGCCGCCTGCTATCGCTGTATCTATCGATGATTTCTGTGTTGTTTGTAAGATTAATAATTCTAAACACGAATTTTCTCAATCTTTCGTACATTTGTTTTCACTGTTGGTGGTAATTCAAAAATCAATTCTCCAAAATTCACTTTTTATTTCTAGTCTGACGCGACACTTGAGCGAGTTTCGTAAAAATTTATTACATTTTCAAAGACTTTAGTTATCACATACACAACTGAATTAAACTTACACATCTCCGATTTGTTTATATCTACATTTGAGTGAGGTGGATGGGGTGAGGTGGTATTTAATAAGGTATTAATTTCATCAACACAAGACAGAACACGAAACAATGGGTATTGAATAGAAGTGATTGTAGAAAGCCTATTGGTCCATATTTCTTGATGCTTCTATATTGGAGCGGAGTCTTGAGGTGGGTAGAATATAGTTGTGCATTAATTGGCTGTTGATTGCTGGTGTTGACTTCTTGATGTGTAGTGCCTCGCAAACGTCAAGCCGCCTGCTATCGCTGTATCTATCGATGATTTCTGTGTTGTTTACTAGGATTTCTCTGGCGATGGTTTGGTTGTGGAAGAGATTATATGTTCCTTAATGGAGCCCTGTTGCTTATGCATCGTTAAACGCCTAGAAAGAGATGTTGTTGTCTTGCCTATATACTGGTTTTTTTGGAGCTTACAGTCCCCAAGAGGGCATTTGAAGGCATAGACGACGTTGGTCTCTTTTTAAAGCGTTCTGCTTTGTGTCTGGAGAGTTTCTCATGAGTAGGCTGGCCGTTTTTCTGGTTTTATAGTAAATCGTCAGTAGTATCCTCTGATTTTTGTCTGTAGGGATAAACGTTTCTATTAACAATATCTTTCAGGACCCTTTCCTCCGTTTTATGAGCTGTGGAAAGAAGTTCCTTTAAAAATAGTCTAATAGGGGGGTACAGGTGTTGTGTTAGTTGTCTCCTCAGAGGTTGCATGGCGTTTCACTTTCCTTCTTATGATGTCTTCGACGAAACCATTGGAGGAAGCCGTTTTTGACGTTCCTTACCCTACAGAGTTCTTCGTCGACTTGCTTCCATTCTGAGCTGTGGCTGAGAGCACGGTCGACATAGGCGTTAACAACACTCCTCTTGTACCTGTCTGGGCAGTCGCTGTTGGCATTTACGCACATTCCTATGTTCGTTTCCTTAGTGTAGACTGCAGTGTGGAAATCTCCGCTCTTTTCCATGACTGTTACATCTAGAAAGGGCAGCTTCCATCCTTTTCCATCTCGTAAGTGAAACGCAGCACGGAACTCTGCTCAAATGCCTCCTTCAGCTCCTGCAGATGTCTGACATCAGGTACTTGTGTAAAAATGTCGTCACATACCTGCAGTATATGGCCGGTTTCAAGTTCATGTCGACTAAAACTTTTTGCTCGATGGTACCCATGTAGAAGTTTGCAAACAGGACACCTAGGGGAGAACCCGTGGCGACCCCATCTACTTGCTTATACATATGCCCATCCGGGCTCAAGAAGGGTGCCTCTTTAGTACAAGCTTGGAGTAGTTTCCTTAGGATATTTTCTGGTATGTCAAGAGGAGTACAGGCTGGATCACGATACACTCTGTCGGCTATCATCTCGATTGTCTCGTCCACTGGTACGTTGGTGAACAGCGATTCTACGTCCAACGAGGCTCTTATTCCTGTGGCCCGTGTGCCCTGCAGTAAGTCAACAAATTCCTTTGGCGACTTCAGGCTGAAGGCGCAAGGGACATAAGGAGTCAGCAGGCCGTTGAGTCGCTTCGCTAGTCTGTACGTTGGTGTGGGTATCTGGCTAATGATTGGCCGAAGTGGGTTTCCAGGCTTGTGTGTCTTGACATTTCCATACGCATATCCAGGTTTATATTCCCCAATAATCTTTGGCAGGTGGAGTCCTGATTTCTTGGCGTTCACAGTTTCGATTAGTCTATTGACCTTTGCTTTCAATTCGGCTGCAGTGTCCTTCGTTACCCCTTTGGAATTTAGTTTGGTCAGAGAGTATGAGGTTCATTTTCGCCAGATATTCGTCTTTTTTAAGAATGACGTGTATTGGCGATTTGTCACCTCTCCTGACAACTATCTCCTTGTTCTCACGAAGGCTTTTGGCTGCCGCTTTGAGCTCGGGGGACAGTATGGTGCTTCTGTAATTGCCTCGATTCTTTCCTCCTTCCGCAATAAGTTCTGCTTGTAAGGTATCTTTGCTAGTGACCTTCTTTTGTGTCTCGAGGTCGAATATGTCGTCCAACAGAACGACTGTCCAATAGAATACTGATATATAATACAATTTATAGTTCTATTCAATACCCATTGTTTCGTGTTCTGTCTTGTGTTGATGAAATTAATACCTTATTAAATACCACCTCACCCCATCCACCTCACTCAAATGTAGATATAAACAAATCGGAGATGTGTAAGTTATATTCAGTTGTGTATGTGTTAACTAAAGTCTTTGAAAATGTAATAAGTTTTACGAAACGCGCTCAAGTGTCGCGTCAGACTAGAAATAAAATGAATTTTGGAGAATTGATTTTTGAATTACCACCAACAGTGAAAAGAAATGTACGAAAGATTGAGAAAATTCGTGTTAGAATTATTAATCTTACTTTTTCGGTCATATTTAATAATATATATATATATATATATATATATATATATATATATATATATATATATATATATATATATATATATATATATATATATATATATATATATATATATATATATATATATATATATATATATATATTGTTCTGTTGTAGTATATTAGTCTTTGGAGACATAACTTTATTTTGATTTACATGTGATAGTGCCCATCTGTTGATTGATATATAATACTGATAATTAACTGAAATATAATTTTAATATACAATTTATAGTTTATGTGTAATTAACTATTCCTGGGGTGATTAATTCTAATTCTTGCATGTACGAACCATGGGTTTATACTGGTGAAACACCTTGAGAGTACAGCATCGTTAAATATCCCTAGTCTAAAATATTTTGTCGCTGTTACGTGTCACGAGCAATAAAGAACGGTTCGTAACAGTCGGGTTCTGGTGACCTGATACTCTTGGTTGGGTTCTGGTGACCTGATACTCTTGGTCGGGACCTGATAACCTGGTACTCTTGGTCGCACCCTGGTGACCTGGTACTCTTGGTTGAGTCCTGGTGACCTGGTCCTCTTGGTCGGGTTCTGGTGACCTGGTACTCTTGGTCGGGTGGTGGTGACCTGGTATTCTTGGTCGGGTTCTGGTGACCTGGTACACTTGGTCGAGTCCTGGTGACCTGGTATTCTTGGTCGGGTTCTGGTGACCTGGTACTCTTGGTCAAATCCTGGTGACCTGGTACTGTTGGTCGCGTCCTGGTGACCTGGTCCTCTTGGTCGGGTCCTGGTAACCTGGTCCTCTTGGTCGGGTCCTGGTGACCTGGTCCTCTTGGTCGGGTCCTGGTGACCTGGTCCTCTTGGTCGGGTCCTGGTGATTCTTCTTAAATTAATAGTAATTATCCCCCATTCCAATGTGCATATTTTGTGTTATAATGTAGTGATCAGTTCCTACGTAAAGTTACATATAGTGTTTTGATAACCTTTCTCCCTCGTATAAACATATGTCATCCCCACAAAAGGACCCTAGCACCTCTGTAACTATAAATTTCGATGAACCTATTTCTCTCCTTCCCTGTCCCTCCAGTTCGAGTCAGACATGACCTATATCTGGCAGGGCTCCCACAGAACACACACGCTTCTGTTGCTCTAGATATTTTACAATTGTTGATAACCACAGTGGACGGTCGGTCCTATGGTTCCTGCACCATTGCTCATAAACGTGGTCCACTTAAAGTAAATTCGAGCAGTTTGTGATAAATAATATTACCATTGTTTTATCATATCATGTGTATTCGTAAATGAAACTTTATTCTTTGGGAAATTTGTATAAGCATATCCTGTATAGAGCTAAATCTGGGTTCGGCTAACTTTATTCTCTCAATAAGAATCAACAGGTCCCGACGAGTGACTGGTTGGAATCTTAGCATCGGTGACGAGGAGCTCGAAGTTAAGTTTCGGGGCGCCCGGCAAACCAGCGAAAACACTGTCCTGATGAACATGACAATCAGAGTGCCGCAGGAGGATTCCACTATCCTCCATCAAACTGGAGATGACAGGCTTTCCGGGTTATTATCGGGTCAGCAAGAAGAGAACGAAGAGCTCATATTTCACCAGAGTAAAGTGGAAGAGTTCCCGTTCCACCAGGGACAAACGGTACACGAATTCCCAATCCATGCTGGCATTCAAGCAGACTATCAGGCCCATGAGGAGGACCTCACGCAGCACGACCGTTTACTCACTAAACACAGTCAGTTCTTCTTTTCAGTCATTCGTGGATAAATTGTTGAATAACCAGTATTTGTTTTGTTCTTGTATGTGCATATGTGACATCGAATTTTTAAGTTGGAAAAATTATAAATATTTGTCTGAGGGGAGCCCCGTCGGCTCCCTGACCCTATCAAACTGACATGTGCCATATTAGTTTGGTGCCATCAGTCCTTGGAGTTAGAGCGCCTACCAGGAGCCACAAGCAAGAACCTGGACCCCCTCAGAGAGGCGCAGGGAACCATGGCCATATAAGCTCTTTACATTTAGAGTTTGTCATGTGTGCCATCGACCAGGGAAAGAACCCTGAAAGGTAGGTGAACCATTGCAAACCTCTAACTGGTTCTCATTGCAACGTAAGTCGGAACAGAGGCCCAGAACCAGCCAATAGAAAACAGTGAAACAAGTCACACGTCATCTGCACGCCCACTCGTTAGCGCCTCACCCTCCCCGACAGTGGGGAGGGAAGACCCCGCATAGGCGAGCAGGAAGCAACACCCTCAGCTCGTCGACTGATATGCCGGGTGTCGGAAGTTCTCTCTGGCCTCAAACTCTTTGTCTAGCTTTGCATTTGTAGCTGTCGAATCTTTTTTTTATAGCGCATTCTCGCTTCGTTTGCGGAGGAATGTGTTCCCCCGGCTCTTGTGTGTGGTGACTTAGTGTTCCTACAAAAATACTGGGTTGGGACCGGTTAGTCTGTGTGTGTTGCTTTGGGATTCTGTTTGCTTATTTGCTTTTAGCACTTTTTTTTGTTCCTCGGATACGTCCTTTCAGAAGTTTCCGTCCTCTCAGATTTCCTTGTGGAGGTTTGAATAGCCCTTCATGCATTCCTCCTGCGAGACCCGGTTTACACCTCATTAATAGATCTGGCTTCTTTTGAGTTTGGTTCTTCTTCCCCATATTTGGTGCGTTATGAGGTTTCAGAGTGTTTCTGGCTAGCATAATGCTCTTTCTTTTTCTTGTGAGCTTGGCGTAGGTTTTGCGGGACCCGCATGATTGAGTGGCCAGAGGTTTCTTTGGTGTTCTTCGGGAGGGGGGGAGGGGTCATTGGAGTTCCTGATTGCGTTTCTTTCACCCCTGTGCTTTCCTGTGCAATGGGGTCTGGAGCAGTTGAATGCTCAAGTCCCCCCTCTCTTTTGGATATCTTGGTGGCAGATGACCATCGAACTCGGGGTCATTTCACATCAGTCTTGCACTTCTTTATCTTCTTGAGCTGTCCTCGGAGTTCTGGTTTCGGCTGCCTTATTGAAGCTGTTTGCTCTGATTATCCGGGAATCGGTTTCCATAATTTTGGCCTCTCGCCTCACGTGTAGGCAGGCCGTCCTCGCTCTCTTTTTAGATTCTGCTTGGGTCCTGGCTTTACAGTTCTCATCTTCATTCTGTTCCGTTATTTCAGGAAAACTGCGTTTCTCAGTTATTGTCAGCGGCTTCTACCAGTTGCCATCCTGTTTCTGATTTGTTGGTTCTCCAGCGGGAGCATGCTGACTCTTCCCAAGGTGGTCGTGCTAGTGCTCATGTTTCAGTAGGCCAAGGTGGGCCTTGTCGCTGTGCATGGAAGTCGGCTTCTCGGAGGTCGCGTTGGACTTTTCTCAGGGAGCTCCGTTGACGCCCCGGCTCTGAATCTGTCTCTTGCTCACGCTTTGTCCAGAGCGAAAGCTGTCTCTGGTCCACACTTGGTCCCCATGATTCGTGTGCTTTTCGTGTCCGTCTCTTCCGGCTATTGGTGGAGTTGAGTGACTCCTCCGGTCAGGGGTTCGAGGCTGGTGGGGCAGGCTTCTTCCCTGACTCTCTGTCGGGTCATCTTAGAGTGGGTTTGCTTGGGCGTGGTCGAAACGATTTTGTCCCTCAAGTGGGTTTCCCGCTTCTTTCCGGTTCCGAAATGGGACTGTGTTGATCTGATGTTCATTCTGGACTTGTCCCATGTGAACCATTGGATTCCTTGCCCTTCCTGTCGGATAACTACTTTGTCCCAGATCTGGCTTCTTCTTGAGCTGGGTGCATGAATGATCTTCCGGGACCTCAAGGACGCATATTGGCACTTTCCTATTCGTCTGGGGTTTAGGGATAGGCTAGGTTTCGTGGTCAGGCGTCATCAGGCTTACCGCTTTCGTTGTGAACTTTGCCTTGCTGGTTTTCCCACTGGACAGGGTCTGGCCTCGGAGGTTGTTCTAGTATCCTTGGGGCAGCCCCTTTTGCCGCTCTCGCGATCCCGGGGTTCTTTCGTCGCTTGCTGCATCTCCGGCTTCGTTCGGTGCCTTAGCGCCTTCCCTTCCCTCACTTGATGAGTTAATGGTCGCCTCGTCTCTCAGCTAGGGTTTTGTGACCAGCACACACCAGGCCGGCCTGGGGCGTTAGGCTCCATCATTCTGATGGGCTCTCAACATGGTGCGGAAGTTTGCGGCTGAATGACAGGCGCTGTGGCGGATTCAGTTGCCTCGGCGCCTGGCGCCTGACAGCTGGGTGGACAGCGCTTTGGATTTGTAGTCCTGAGGTTCCGGGTTCGATCCCCTGTGGAGGCGGAGACAAATTGGGCAAAATGTTTCTTTCACCCTGATGCCCTGTTACCTAGCAGTAAATAGGTACCTGGGAGTTTGACAGCTACAGGCTGCTTCCGGGGGGGGGGGGGGGGGGGGATTGTAACAAAAATGAGGCCTCATCTCAAGATAACCTCGAGCCTTGGTGATTCGGCTCCATTCGGACTGCTCCTGTGGTTCATTGTCTCAGCCGGGGAGGGTCTCTGCGGTCCATTGTTCTATGGGGCTGGTCACTTCGGGTAGCTCTTCTGCTGACTTCACAGGGTTAAGCTCTCCATGCTGTCCACATTCAGTGGGTGTTCAACATCCTGGTGGACATCCTGTCTCGCTATATTCCTCTTTCCACGGAGTCGACTGTCGACGCCAGTAGTGAAATATACAACTAGAACCGCGCGCACCACCTGCCAGGTGGCACTCCGGTGAGTGCCACCCGACAGGTGGCGCGCGGGTGTCTAGTCGCAAGGGTTTTTGGGGGATTTTCCCGGAAGTTTGGCGCGTTTCGGACGCGTGTGAGCGTCCGGTGTTTGGGTATGTGGTCCGGAAAGAGAGTAAGTTATGTTGTTGGATGCCAGGTGGTGCGCGTCGTTGCCGTCGCGGCACGTCGTTGCCGTCGCAGCGCGTCGTCGTCGTCGCGGAGAGTTTGGGAGGGGAATTTCCCGGAAGTTTGGCGCGTGTCGGACGCAGTGAGCAAGTGCAGCCCCTCGCTCTAGACACAAAGGGAATTTCTGGGAAGATGTGGGAATTTCTGGGAAGACGTATGAAAATACAAGGATAAGAGTGGAATATGAGGAAGGAGTTTGTCATAGACTTAATCCTGTGTGATGATGATGATAATAGTTTGATGATCGTGAGTAGAGGATGAGAGGGGATCCAACATAGTGTATATGTTGTTTGGAGAGGGGGGAGAGGAGAACCCCCATACCTGAGAGGAACGCCTGGACGTCCATTAGCTTCCCTACAGGAAGTCGTAAGTGAGAGAGGAGGGTAAGAGAGAGCACTCTCCAGCGGAAGTGGGGCCATTTGTCTAAAGGGTTTTCGTTGTCTTCAGAGTGGAGATGTTCGCCCCACGGCGGGTCCTCATACACTGTGGATTCGTTAAGGAGGGGAGCGAAGTACATACGACAGACCCACACCTGTCAGCCATCAATCACTCCCACCCCTCATCCTCACCCGCTCCCATACCATCAACCATTGTTCTGTGCATTCCCTTTCAGTATGTGTAAGCTATATCGTAACGTGACCAACATGGTGAGAGCAATAACGAGGGAAAAGTAAACACATTATATAAATTTATTTCTTTATTAAACACTTAAGCGATTTACAACGATAATAATAATAATAATAATAATAATAATAATAATAATAATAATAAGACTTCTTCTTGGTGGTTTAGCTAGCAGACAGATGGAGAAAGGCTTTCATTCAGTCCATCGAACCTTCCCAACACACTAGTCAATCAGTCAATCTGTAGAAAGGGGAAAAGGTTATAAGTTTTGTTGTTGTCAATGTTGTAAACATAAATACAGACATTATTATGTTCATCATTCAATCTTAGCATAAAGTATTACTCACCGCACTATCATCCTAGTCAACTTCGTCACACAGCGTTTCACACTCAGCATCACTACCGTTTAAGCAGAATGTTTGCTTACACACAGGCATTTTCATCTGAGCGTAATTGAATTTCAACACTTTTTCATCATTCTTGCGAAATTGACCATATTTAAACGCTTCATCAAAGTGAAGCAGGGCGGCCTCTAAGCCTAGTCTGCAAAAATGATATGCAAAATAAACGGCATAATTCCCACAGAAGTAACTATTCAAGGATTGAATCCTTTTCTTCATAATATATAGAGTATAGTCTTGGAAGTAAGACATAAACTCTTCGAAATATCTTGAATAAGATCCTATTGCAGGATTGGCATAGCTGTCTAGTATAACTATCTCGCTTCTACCTTCATCCTTATTTACATAGAATGTTATCCAATGGCCCATTTTATTACAAGAACCAGAGTCCAGAGTGTTCATTATGAACATCACAGGTCTTTTTTTTTTTATGTATTTTTATCCTTATTTTCCGTACGTCATCAGCTAGGAAACATCCTAGATAGGCTACCCTAGCACCTAAATTACTTCTGATAGCCTCATTTATTTCCAAACAATTCATATTAGTATTTTATCCTCGCGTATCGCAAATAACGCGACGATCCGCGTTAATGCTGATCACACCTGTTGTAGAGCCTTAAACTAGAATGACTTTATTTCTTGCCACTCCCCGTTTAAATTCCAAAGCGATCCGCAGATTACCACTTTTTTCAATCGGGATGGTGTCATCGATATCCTCGGGTTGTAAATTAAAGGCCAGTATGGTTCCACCATTCACATATGTGTCATAAGATAGTATATTGTCTTTATCGAAGCCTAAGGCTTGTAATGCTGTGTAATACAACTTGGCGCAGTTATGAGGGAAGTCACACCCAATATTGACAATATTAGTGCTATTCTGCGATATTAATACTTTACTAAGCTCGCAGTTTTCCAAATAAAGCGGGTTGCGATTATATGCACCAGACACTGCCTCCATATCAAGGATGATCATATATAAATGTTCCGGTATAACAGTCCCCCACGGCTGGTCCATTGTTATAGAGCGCTGACCTGTGCCCAATATATACGTTTTGTATAAAGTTTTATTAAAAGTATACGTAATAGGAGAGTTGTTCTGCACCATGGCTTTATTAATGGCTACTAATCCTTCAGGGTATGGCAATACCCGATCCACCCATAGACGTGTAGACTTGATATTATATTTAAAATTAGCGTGTTCATTATCGCTGAGTATAAGCCACTTATCAGGTTGAAGTTCGAGCCTCACCCTGATGTCCACATTATCCAAAACGTATTCACTAACGGATGTGACATCCAGCATTAGTTTAAAACAAGTATTCACACCACTCGTTTTCATATCAGTCATCCGTTGCTTCTCACCAGCCGAGGCGTTAGTGAAATAACCAGCTTCAATTTTACCAGGATCAACTCGGTTAAAAAACTGTGACAGTTTATCATAGCGGTTAGTCTTACACCCAGAAATCGTAGATAATAACTTTATGTATGACCAGAATGAGAATAATGAGCTGGTTTCAACTACTGTTTCGTTTAAATACACAATAGCGGATTTGAATAGAGTTTGCGATAATCCATTCACCAACGATGCGTTTTTAGCGTCTCCTAAAGGCGTTATTCCATCTTCTTCGGTTAGATCAATAGACAACTCCAAAGCTATAGATGATAAATCCACCAGTTGACCATTCACTCCCTTGATGATGAATTCCAGATAAGTGTCTGTAAACTTATTATTGACCCCAGAATTCACAAGTAATACATCCACCGTTTGTCTGCTGGCAATTGTTGATTCTACCAAACGAGGGGAAAATACTTTAGGAAAGGCTTCACTAACAGCGGCAGTATAATGTTCTAATAGCACCTGGAGGCCCAGAGCGTTATATCCGGCCATGTTCGCGCTTTAGACAACACCAACCGAGTGAGAAGAAGTTATGACAACACATCATTATATTTCGCTTTAGTAAAACGTTTGATGTTTACTAATTTTTTTGTTTGTTTATTCTTTTTCTGCACTCTTCCGCCTATCATTTGCTTCCCTACTCCTTTCAATGTTTCAATTCCGCGTTTCTTAAGAGATTGTTTGAAAGTTTGTTTGTCATTATTAATATCGTCTAGTACGTTCTGCCCCAAGCTAAGCGCAGCCGGGGCCAGAGTCCTCATGATAAAGGGCGCTGCTCGACGCGCTATCCCGCTTAAAAAGGAAAATATTCCTCCTCCTCGCGTATAACGTCTACTGCTGTTGAAAATCCGTATATCATCAGTCCCACCACCTCTAGGAGGGGTTAACAGAATGTATAATTCCTCAACAGAGGGGGGAATAAAGTGGACACGCATTTCTCCGCTTGTTTCAGACGAATGAGGAGTGGCGGGAAAGCATTGGTGTTATATACCTCCTGCAGCGGGGCGTACATGCAAGACTGCTATGGTGCACCCACGTTCATCGAAATGTATTGGGTTACCATCTTGATCCCTAATAGTGATGCTGACGCTATCTATCATGTTAGTGTTAAGACGCACATATAGTTTTTTATTGTTGCTGTTATCACTTCCATTTAGGGAGATTACATCCAAAATATTTACAGACTGGTTTCCATATCTAGTAGAAGAGATTCTATCGCAATAAACACACAAAATATCAACTCCTCCTCTAGGCATTGGCGGGAATAGGCATGTGTTAACTACACTCGAGGCATACTGACGTTTTGCGAATATGTCATATTCTATTTCTGGAACTACGCCCAACACTTTCCCAAAAGCGGTTCCAAATGATAATGTAACTCTACTGATGTTTTTATGCCCCGTTGCAGAGCTAATATTCTCATCACTAATCACAGTAGTGAACTTGTTTCGATTGGAGGAAGAATCATATTTAATAAAATGCGTTCCATATTTAGCTGAAAATTGTTTTAATGACTTTCCTAAAAAACTCAGTTTAGCATTACTTGAAAATATGGTCTCTATTTCTGTATTAATCGTGGTATTAATTTCTTTTATAGTTCCGGCTAAAACATCAGATGATAATAAATGCTTTGAATGCATGTATTTCCCCTCGCTCACTTTCTCATACGTAACGCCTACACGTATATATGCCTCGGGATTATCACGATTAATAACGTAATGTGAAGTGGGGAGGAGTAATTTTTGTAGACACATTTCATAACTCCTCCTGGGATCTAATTCTAGCTGGTTAAACAATCGATTTTGGAAAGATGCGGGGATGTTATTGGGGAATAAATGCGTATCTGATACGCTGGTGGCGTATATCACGTGAGTGTCCATCGCTCTATCTCCTTAGACTGCTTTTTGTCTAGTAAAGCCATCTACACATTACACGCTCATTTATATACACTCACCTGTTAATATACGATCCAGGAAGCTTTCCTTTTATTGTGAGGATCAATCTTGACAGTTGCCTTTCTCTTAACAGATGGAGGCTCATACACTTGACTGCTTGCCGTAGTATTACGGAATAAATCTCGCGATGTAGATGTTAGTGTGAAAAACAGTTGAGCAATGGGGAGTTTATCCGGTAAAAAAACAGATTTAAGCACAGTCATTTTATGTATAATGTCATTAATTATATGTATGCCAGATACTGGAGTCAATACATTTCCATTCAGATCCCAACGAACGATTCCGGTAGCATCATAATGGTTTAGCAAGGATCTCGCATATTCGTGATCTCTCACTTTCAACTTCAAATCTATTAAATGTTTTATGGAAGGGTTGGTATGCAGCTGAGGAGGAGGAGGAGGAGGTGGTTTGACAGTAAGATGACGAGCAACCGCTTTCACAGTGGGGTAAGCAGGGCTGTGTGCAGCTTTCCGGTTGTCCACTATTTTATGCGGTACGAGAAAAAAGGCTTTCATTTTACTTACTGAACAACCGTGTAATTAAACTAGCTGCTAATGGTAAAATAATGGATAAAATACTGCCTCCTCGTTTGCTGGTTAATATCGGTTTCTTAGTTGTCACAGAAGGTTTCTTACAGGCTAGTGACCGAATAAGCAATTTATATTTTTTCAACTTTTTAACGACCTTGACAGGCACGGGCAATTTTTTTTTTTAAAAGTTATTAAAAATTTCTGATAAACAATTTATATGTGGTTTCTTCAATTTTTCAATCAACTGTTTTCTCGAGGAATACTGAAGTTTTGATAATAGTTGGATCAATTCCTTGTATTTATAAACTAAGGGCTTCTTCATTATAAATGTAATATCTCAGCAGCATCAATCCATTGATCGAATGATCGATCATAACCTGCGTACCGAACTTTATACTGGAGTTTGCCAGAGACTTTGCGTTGTCCCAATACCTTCTCAATATTAAAGGTTTGAGGCAAATGTGATGGTGTTAATTCTTGTTTATAGAAGCCACCATCAATTTCTTCCCCATTCAGATCTTTCAGAAAGTATAAAGGGATGTGTTGTCTCCGATCAATACGTGTAACTGTAAAGATCTCTCGGGTGTTCTGCTGCTTAAACCCTTTCTTAAACTTGGAAATGCGATCAGATAGAGTGATGCGTACTGTATCACCAACACTCAATCGTGGAATGACAGCTCTCTTTGATTTGCTCGGACTTTTATACATTAAATCAAATTGTTTGGCGAGTTCGCTGGGCGAGGATAGAGCGTGCACCTCCGCAGGTGTCTTCCCCTTCAATCCTCTGTGAGGGGTTAAATTATATGTTTTCACAATATCTGATAGAGCCTGCATGTATTTTAAAGTGTTGCGCGCCGTCATAAACTTGTAAAGTTTACCTTTTAAAGTACGTATGAACCGCTCAGCGATTGAAGCTTTAGTCTCCTGAGAAAATACACTATATAACCGTACTTTCCTTGCTGCCAGCATTTTTTTCATAGTGGCGTTATAAAATTCACCACCTCGATCAGAATTAATTTTGCGCACTCCCTGAGAATGAGGTGAATCTAGAATTAAAGCTAGAGCATTAGTGGTGCTTTTCCCATCCTTAGCGCGTAAGGGTACTACTTGGGCGTACCTGGAGAAAATATCTACGCATACGAGTAAATATTTCACTCCGTCATTATGTTTGTCCAATAAACTCATCTCGGCCAAGTCTATAGCTTGAAATAGTCGTGGTTTAGCGCTTAACACCCGACGCCGCGGGAATTTATGCGGTTGTAAATAATGCAACGTATAGGAGTCAGAGCTTTTCAGATAGTCCTTTACATCGGCTAGAGTTATACTAGAGTTAATTAATTTGGCGGCCTTATACAACCTCTGTACCCCTCCAAGCCCTCCGCTAGATGAGGGGTCGTTATATACTCGTTCTAGCACACCTTTCTTGCTCACCATTGGTAAACTATCTCATAGGGCGGTTCGTGAACAATATTACCGCGTAATGTTATCGTAGATGGAGTGTTCGAGCCCAGATCTACTAGCAAATAGCCGTAGGGTTGGCTAATAACTTGCTTATATAACTCTACAAATTTCTTTGAATCCACTTTCCCAAATATTTGTCGTCCGAGTGTTTCAATTTGTGACAGGTCTCGTGATTTAACCAATATGAAATGAGAAGCATTTAAACTAATATTCCTCGAATATTTACCAGGAAAAAATATATTTTGAGTAATCAATATGACGGAAACCGTGAAATGTCTGCCCCTAGTAAACATGTCTGATACGATTTTTGAATTCGCAGACTCTGTAAAAAGGACATCGTAGATTACTAAGATATGCGAGTCATTATCTACTTGCTCTTCCACAGGATCAATAATGGTTGAATGCTCGATCAGCTTCCCTTTAATTTGTGGATCTGATCGTAATTCAGAGTAACCTCCTCCGCATATGATTATTGAGGAGAACTTGTGTTGATACTTCCTTACAAGTTTACTGCACAAGTAGGATTTTCCGCTGTTTGAATAACCAGCAATAATAACACGAGATGGTTCTCTGAAAATATCTAGACGTTCCGCATGGATTATATCATAGGAACTGTCCATGATTAATGCTTCGTTAAGACTGCTAAAAACTAAGGAACTGAGGTGGTATTTATACAAACATAGTCAATTACAGGTGTTTATTCACATATTTTATGTACAGCAACAACATCATTTTTAAACTAAACATAGTTCTTTTAGTTCACAAACAATAATATTAAACATCCTATTTTAAAACTAATCATAGTTCTTACAGTTCACAAACAATAATATTAAACATCCTATTCATTTAGTATACAAAGTTCTAGTCATATGAGACATCCATCTTAATACTACCTAACAATTGTACAACATAAAATCTAGCGAGGGTTGAATAGTTTCTGAGCTGTAGCATCGCGTTTGCTCCAGGGATGGAATATTGGGTAGAGTCTCTGTGCTTGCTCTACTTCCTCCTCCTCCATAAACACTTCTTCTTTCATCTCCTCCTCCTCTCTCACTTCTACATCCATCTCATCATCATTGTTATTGGGAATATCAGGATGACCATACACTAGGGACTGTGTGGGGCTTAAAATGTAGCGTTTATCGTCAAATGCTGACAATCCTCTGCAGGTACTGCGACATGTACAAATCTTTCCTTGCACGTTGCGTATAGATCTCGACACATACCTGATTGAAGTGTTTGTTTCAAGAGTGTGTTGAAATGAGTCATGTGAGAGTTTCTCTTGTAGATGGTAAGGTACGCCCTTACACTTACAAGTGTGCTCCCCATCATGAGTGGTGGACGAATATGTTTTAGGTCTGAGAGCAATTAACTGGTTAATAATCTTAGAGCCTATTTCAGACTTGAGCAGTCCTAGTTCACCTTCTCGCGCTTTAGAGTAGGATGGATGTGTGTCATTAAAATTGCTAAAATCCATACAGTCGAAGAGAGGAGACTTATTCAACTCTTCAAACACATCCTGACAGTCCAGTTTAATGATGAAAGAGTCTGTGTCTGTATATAACAGACTCGCTTTATACCCATACGCGGGTTTGACAACATCATACCAGAACTCATAGAGTCGCCTCTTAGCAATTTGAAGTATATGGTAGCCCAGATATGTAGGAGTGTTGACTAAGAGAGACTTCTGCTTGATTGTACATATCACACGATCCTTACTTAACAAAAGACTCCGCTTGAAGAATGGGTTTCGAGCATGTTTCAGGAAATGACTACGATCTGTGACCAAATAGTGTTTGTTCCCATATTTAGATACATCTGTGAGACTCTTTCCATATATAGAGTTTGATACGAGTTTGAAAGCCTTTTTTTTTATCGCGCATTTGGTACTGGCACGTTCACGAACATTGGTTTCAATGAAGTCTTTAAGGTAACTCTCCTGCTCGAATTCGTAGATGTCATGAACTTTAGCTACTTCTAATCCAATGCGCATGAGTAACTGTAACAAGTCCAGACTAACGAGGTAGTCTTTCTGAGGAAGGTGAGAAGCAATTAATTTAGTGTTGTTTTTAGGCAGACCGCGACTTTCTTCTGTAAGAATATTCTTACTGTAGGGTGAAATGTGTTCCTCAGTAATGCATGTACGTGAAAGAACTAGGGGCAGTTCATCTGTATACCTAGCTACCTCAGGTCGGACCTGCAGTGTATCACACAACACCCAATATCCCTTGGACCCGTCACATGGGATATTCTCCAAACCTTGCTCTAGCACTACCTCACGCTCATTGTGTGTCAGTTTCCGAATCCCCCCACGAGGGAGCAGCTCAGTCATACACGCCCCGTAAAGACTATTAAAATCTAAGTAAATGATGTAGCTACTATCTTCCCCTAGATCTAAGCCTGTGTGCCTGTTCTCCACATTCGTGTACTGTCTCGTCACACTGGTGAACCCACCTCGGAGATTCCGACGAAGTAAATCATATAGCAATGGGTCTGACACAACATCAAGTTGAACTTTCGATTTAAGCAAGAACGCATCCCAAGCAAATGAGGGTAAAGAAATGTAGTGTGAAATGTCTAATTTGTAGAGAGCAAGCATGGTGTCTCGCCAGACTGTGAACACATCAGCTAGCAATCCTGTGTCCACTTTGAGGTAAAGGAGCAGATACTCCCCTATGTTGCGACATTTAGCCAAATCAAAAATTTCTAAGGCTTGTTTATAATCTGTTTCTGACAACTCTTCGTCTTTTAGTGTATTGTAAAACTTATCGCGAGAAGGAAGGTGTGGTTCATCTAACACAGACATAGAGGATAAATAATCATAGCAGAATGATTGTTTACCCGTGAGCAGTTTTGGGATGGCCGCTTTATTTACACCTTTTAACATAGCCAAAGTGAATGTGGTAGGTTTCCCACTATCAATATGATCCTTGGCTATTCTTCCTAGCGAGCCGTTGAGAAGGGCTAAACTATCCAAAAATCTTAAGTTGTTCACATCAACTTTCATAAATTTAAATCCATCCTTGGCTAATATATCTATTTCACTTCCTGGTCTATCTCTCATCTCGTTTAGGATTACTCCTAAATCATAGGAAGCGTTATGTGAAAATGTGTATAGGAACTTGTATGAATTTATACACTGCAAATTACATCTATCACAGTAAGCTGCTTGATAATTGTGGAATCTTACTGTGTGGTCGTGATGACGGACTTTGATTACATCTTCCCCGTTAAAAGGTACATCACAGAGTTCACAGGCTGTTTTTGTCTCAAATAGTGCCTGCTGTTGCTGAGACATGTGAAGTTCATAGGATACTAACCCCTTCTTGATTCTAGCCCATGACGCTTCTAGCGTGGTTACAAAGTGATTGGCCGCATCTTTACCCAAATAAGTATCTTTCTCAACAATATTCTTCTGTCTGTCAATGATAATGTACGCATACGCCACTGCATTGTGACGTGTTTCTATCATTCCCTTAGGGTTCGAGCGGTCTAGCATGCACTCAAAGTCATAAAAGCACATGTGACTAGGACCATAACCCCGTCCATAGTTGCGGAAAGTAATCGTCCTCTCTGGTGGGTAGAATTTGAGAGTCTGATGTACTTTGCATGTACTTTCATGGCTCTGCATGCTATCTGCTGGGAGTGATATTAAACAACAATGACAGAAGCTGTGATGACTCGGGATGCGATCACCATGATCTCGTATATTACGTACATATTGGTTAAAATCCTTAATTAATACTAAGTGTTGAGCTTCCAACATCAACAATGGTATGACATCTGTATATCCTCCTCTTCCCTTCCTAGCTAGTGTAATGTAGTGTCGTTGTCGTCTGGCATTTTCATCTCTTTCTAGTGAATAGATGAATATACTGACTTTATTCATTTTCTCTACCTTGTGAATATCCTCGAATGTTACTGCAGAATTGACATCTGCTGGCCATTTCATGTGTCTGAGACACCAACTAGCATTCACAGATCTAGCGCGGATATTACCTAGTCGCATCCCCTTAGCTAAACATTTATAAGCTGCAACACACTGCATAAGGCAAATATCAGCCTCTCCGTCTGGATTGAAAACCAATTTTTTTCCACGCAAGCCTTCAGGATAGTCTACATGCGAGCCTAATCTTATCGGGTGTTCAATCTGACCACAGTTAATGTAAAACCCGGTGAGCCGCTCAACCAAGACATTGGAGCCTTCCTTCGCTTCCAGGTACTGGGATATTTTCTCTGTCAATTCATCAGCCCAAAAATCAATAAGAGTTTCTACTTCCTCAAGAGTAATTCTTCGCCCCTCACCTCGTATGGGAAAGCCATCGTTATTTATAGGATCCAATAGATTATCCTCCCCGTCTTGTTGTACATTTAAATTCCGTACAATTAGAGTGACGTCTGGGTAAATTATGAGGAATGGGTGTTGTGGAGAGAAGAGGGCGCGTATCTCATTAATGAAAAAATCCCTGTATGTTCTCAGATATACTCCTGGGGAGGTGTTAACATGTTCTGGTATGGAGAATGAAAGCCGAACATAACTGCCGTTATAGTTATCAATTCGATCCAGCAGCTGAGGTTGAATTTCTAGGGCAGGTGGAGGTGGCGGGGGTGATGGGATAGGGCTGGGAGGGGTGGAAGGTGGTGATAACCCTCCCCCTCCGAGATGAATGGGGGAGAGTGCCTGGTCGGCTATTATGCCAGACGGTGCTAACAAGTCAGAATTGACAGACGCTGGCGGGTCAAGGTCACGGTCTGCTGAGCTGTCGTCTGAGTCACTGTCTGAGATGAAAATGGTACGATTCTCACCACTGCTGCTGCTGTTGCTGCTGCTGCTGTTGCTGTTGCTGCTGATGCTGTTGCTGCTGCTGTCGTAGCTGTCACTGATTGATTGGGGTATGGGGCTGGGGGAGGAATGGGGGGTTGAGCGAGCGCGTGAACGAGTCCACCCCTCCCTGTGAGAGCCGGAAGTGGGCACTGTCTGCCCTGCTGTGTCACTCTCACAGCCACTGCTGCTGCTGCTGCTGCTGCTGGATGTCAAATCGAAGCACAGCGGCGAGTCGTCTGTAAAAAAGAAAAACATATTATCTCTAGAAGCATATATATATATATATATATATATATATATATATATATATATATATATATATATATATATATATATATATATATATATATATATATACATATATATATATATATATATATATATATATATATATAAATATATATATATATATATATATATATATATATATATATATATATATATATTTAAATACACAATAAAGGAAAAAAAAAAGGGAAGGGGGTGGTAGGAGAAAAGCACACAGAAACTGTATTGGAGGGGACCCACATTCCCTCCAATGCGTTATGTGTGGTTTCCTCCGAGGCTATGGGTCCCCCTTCTTCCAGCCAGAGGTGGTACTCCCTTCCCTATTTGTTTTTTTTTTTTTTTTAAATATATATATATATATATATATATATATATATATATATATATATATATATATATATATATATATATATATATATATATATATATATATATATATATATATATATATATATATATGAGGTTAGGGAACAGACTAGTGGGAATTAATATGTTTAGGAAATAGACTGAAATCAGACAGTATTAACTTACTTATGTCATGGTGAAGGGGTTGCGCAGGTGAGTGGGTATGAATCCGTAACATCGTGTTAACAGGATGAGATATGGTCTCATAGCCCCCCATCTGGCGGCGTGGCTGACCTTGATGAAGGGGCGGGGGGTGCCCGCGAGTGAGATCTGATCTCCTTAGCCCTGTGTGGGAGGAATGGGGTATAGGCTCGATTGCATCGATCTGGTCACTCCGTCGATTGAGGTATGGATTATAACCTGTAATGGAACAAAATGATATTCAGCATGGGTGAATGGGGGAAAATATGTTTATTATGCGTGTGTGTTCGCTTGCAACAGGGATGAAATACAGATACGAGAAGTATATTTTTATATGCTACCTACGTTTATGTGAAGTTTCATTCCGACGATGACCTCCTCGCGGGGTGGGTGAGCAATAAGGACACTTCACGGTTTTGTAAACTGAAATTGGAAAGAATATATTTAACTGTGTGGAATGTAATAGCCCGAATGAGAAAATATTCTCACACTATAGTAGTTTACACGAGATATTTCACCTGTGGATGCCATAAAATGAACTGTGGAATGTTAAATATGAATAATACTCACGGTTATCACAGAAAATCTGCTGACATCGCTTGCATTTGATGTCGTAATGTCCTAGGGGCGGTTTTTCACAGCTTGCGCATTGCAGCCGACACACTTGATTCGGTGACGGAATATAAAACACTCCGCATTTCATGCAGGCTGTAGAGCTTCGCCTTTCCATGACACGGAGCTGTATGGTGAGTGTGTAGCGGATGAAGTCTCGCAGGGAACTGGCGGCGCGTTTGTGTGTGAGGGGAGTGAAATGCACCGGGTCAAATGAGAAGTGATTGATGGGTGACAGGTGTGGGTCTGTCTGTCGTATGTACTTCGCTTCCCTCCTTAACGAATCCATAGTGTATGGGGACCCGCCGTGGGATGAACATCTCCACTCTGAAGACAACGAAAACCCTTTAGACAAATGGCCCCCACTTCCGCAGGAGAGTGCTCTCTCCTACCCTCCTCTCGCACTTACGACTTCCTGTAGGGGGAGCTAATGGATGTCCAGGCGTTCCTCTCAGGTATGGGGGTTCTCCTCCCCCTCCCCCTCCTCCTACACCCAAAACAACATATCCACTATGTTGGATCCCCTCAACCTCTACTCACGATCAGCAAACTATTATCATCATCATCACACAGGATTAAGTCTATGACAAACTCATTCCTCATATTCCACTCTTATCCTTGTATTTTCATACGTCTTCCCAGAAATTCCCTTTGTGTCTAGAGCGAGGGGCTGCACCTGCTCACCCACCACTCAAGACCGCGTCCGACACGCGCCAAACTTCCGGGAAATTCCCCTGTCAAAACCTCTGCGACGACGACGACGCGCTGCGACGACGCGCCGCGACGGCAATGACTCGCACCACCTGGCACCCATCAACATAACTTACTCTCTTTCCCGTCCACTTACCCAAACACAGGACGCTCACACGCGTCCGAAACACGCCAAACTTCCAGGAAAATCCCCCAACAAACCCTCTGCGACGACGACGACGCGCTGCGACTAGAGCGACGCGGTGCACCTGTCCAGGTGCCACTCATGAGTGCCACCTGGGCAGGTGGTGCGCGTCGCTCTAGTCGCACTTTACACTACTGACGCCATCTCCTCGTGTGGCTTTGTCGGACGTTCGGGTGCTTGGAGGTGGATCTCTTTACATTGGGTTGGTCCTGGCGTCTCTCACTATATATGGCGACTTTTACAGACTGCAAGGCGTTCACGGTGGATGCTTTCCGGCAGGACTGGTTGAGGTGGGGGTTCCTGAATCTTCATTCCCTGGTCCAGCTGTTGTTTCGGGTTTTGTCACGGCTCGAATCTTTTTATGGAAGAGTGATTTTCCTGGCCTTATGGTGGCCAGCCCAGTTTTTTTGTTTCAGACGCTGCTTGCACGGTGTGTGAACCTGAGGGTTTTTCCACGGCTCCATCTCTTTCAGCAGGTTGGGCCAAATCTAAACTTGCTGGTTTGATTTACTCTTAAGCACTTCATGTCTTGTGTTTTGGTCGCTGATGTACCGCCTTTGTATGGTGATCAGGTGGTCTGGTTGATGGTGTCCCACCTGCCCTCTTCCTCTCAGCAACAGTCTGAAGTCTCCTGGTGGTCTTTCCGATAATTTCTTTCCCCTCAAAGGATTTGGTCAATGTCTGTTCCTCTTGTTTTGTCCTTTCTGTGTTGGGTCTTTCAGGACCAGCATCTTATGCCAAATACTGTCACTTCTTATCGTGTGGCGCTGGTGAAGCCACTCCAGTTGGCATTTGGGGTGACTGTCACTTCCGCTAATTTTTGTAAGCTCTCCCGTGAGTTTTTTCTCCTCTGGCTGCTCATTCGCTGCCTGAGCTTTCTTGGTCTTTGTATTGGTTGCTCTTGTTTCTCTCTTCTCCTCGGTTCGTGGTGGCCAGAGAGAGGAGAGAGTTCTGGACCTAGATTCACGAAACTCCATGTATTTCTTCGTAAGTAGGTGTGCTACGAAGATTCTTAAGTATTGCCTAAGAACGTTTCTATGTCCGATTCAGGAAGATGTACTTGCAAAGATTTTTACCAACTTCACTTAAGTCTCACTAGATGTCACTAGGGTTTTTCATTTAGCCAGTCGGAGAGAAGGTAATATTTTTCTTCTTACAGTTGTAGCCAGTCATGACGCTGGCATATCGGAGCTCATCCGTGGTCACTTGGCACCTATAGTATATTTCGGAGTAAAACTATATTTTTTCAACTTATACAGTCAATGCCGACATTGCAGTAAACAAATATGTTACATTATTTGTTTACCAACGTAATTCTAAGAGATACTGAGTGGTTTTCCTTGTAGCTATGAAGATTGAGAAACGATGCTATATATTTAAGTACTAGCTGCACCCGGCCACGCGTTGCTGTGGCCCAGGAACCCATGTGCATTGCTGAGCCACAGCAACCTTCCCCTGTCTGCCAGTTCTTCCCACCATTCCCCCCTTCCCCATCCCCTCGTCCTCCTAACCATCCCCCTCGTCCTCCTAACTATTCCCAACTCCACCGTTCCCCTCATCATCCCCACCATTTCCTACTCACCCGTCCCTCTCATCCTCCCTACCATTCCACTTTCCACCGTCCCATCGTCTTACCTATCAGCCCACAGTCCCTTTGTCCTCCCCACCATTATCCATTCCCTGTCCCCTCCTCCCCACCATCCCCAACTCCCCCATTCCTTCATCCTTCCCACCAATACCCCCTCCTCTGTCCCTCACTCCCGTCCCCTCGTCCTCCCCACCATTCCCCCACTCCCTCGTCCGATGCATTCCCAAATGATCTGATTATTCCATCACTGAAATATAAGAAAAACAGTTAAAAAACTAAAGGAAAAAAAATAAAAAAAAATAAACTATACTCACGAAATAAACGATAATGTAAACAACACAGCTCAATTCCAACACAATGTCACAAAAATAATTATATCAAAATGAAAATAAATTGATCTATGAAAATTCAATTTGTCAATGTAATCAGAAACATTTAAATGAAATTGTAACATTTTTAGTACAGCATGCTTGGTTATTACGTGCAACAGATGGCGCTGTTTCTCATAAAAAGAATGTTTTTACCTGTCATAGGTGTGGCATCTTACTTATACTTACGAAATAATCGGTATTGTAAACAACACAGCTCAATTCCAACACATTGTCACAAAAATTATTAAATCAAAATGAAAATAAATTGAAATCAATGAAAATTCCATTTATCAATGCAATCGGACACATTGAAATGGAATCGTAACATGATTAGAATAGCATGGGTTGCTGTTATGTGCAACAGATGGCGCTGTTTTTAAAAAAAAACATGTTTTTACCTGTCACAGGTGTGGCAGCTATATAATAGGTGTATAAAAACACTCATATTTGAATGGAACGTTGTGTCAAAATTTCAAAGCAATTGGTGAAGAACTTTTGATGATTATGTGTGTGTTGCTCCTACATCCAACAGATGGCGCTATTTAAAAAAAAAAAAAAATCCTGTCACAGGTGAGGCATGTATATAGTAGTTAAATAAAAACACGCGCCTATTCGAATGCAAAGTTGTGTCGAAATTTCAAATCAATTAGTAAAGAGGTTTTGAAGTTTTCCCTCACATGAAAAAAACATGAAAAACACAGTTTTTAAAAAAAAACATGTTTTTCCCCGTCAATGACGTGACATCTATATAATGTGTATATAAAAAACCCTGCTCGGATGCGAATGAAGCGGTCTGTGAAAATCGTAAAGCAATCGGTGAAGTACTTGCGGAGATTAGCGATTTTGAACAAACGAACATTTATATTTTTATTTATATAGATATATTTACCTACATTTACCCAAGGGCCACTAAATATCTAATGCCGCGACAAGGCCAGAAACCCGGGGGCTTTTTAAAAGTCCCGCCAATTGTCCTAATGATAGTTCCTAGCTGGATTTTGGCATTTACGGCTTCAGCTGGAAGGCAGTTCCATGGGTTTATAACCCCTCTTGTGAAAAAAACATCTCGTTTTCAGTCCTACTTGAGAGGACATATTCTCCAACACTATATCTGTGATTGCCCTGTTATCAGTTACCTCAGACCAAATGGTATGAGGTACTTTGAGCTCTGTAATAACTTCATACACTCAGGAATATTGAAAGATATTCTTATGCTGTACCCAGATTTTGCCAGTGGAGGCTTATAGATCAGCCTTACATTTCTTGTTCTCTCTTGATTCCATGTATGACAGGCCGTCTTGTGAAGATGTTAGATGAGCTTGTAGCTGGTTTTTGATCTACACTGTGTAGTCCTTCATTTAGAAAAGGGAAGCAGCACATTGCTGTGTATACATAAGCTTGTTAAAAAAAATACATTGTTTGAGAGGAGTTTTCAAGAAACTGGTATGAGAAATTATAATATAATGTTTCCATGATTCAGTGCTTACCCCTTGTGAAAATCGTGAAGTCGTTGTTTAGTCAGAGTTGATTTGTTTTTTGTATTGAGTCAGGTATTTTCTCCCTTGATTCCATTTATGATTAACAATCCAGTGAGATGGGAGTATTAGATGATCGTATAGCTAGTTTTTGATCTACACTGTGTAATCTGTCATAGAGAATAGGGTAACAACACATTGCAGTGTATACCTAAGCTTCTTAATAAAATAAATCAGATATAAAGGGTTTAAATTATAGTTTGTATTGTTATCAGTATTATCCTTATTAAATCATGTTAACCATGGATCATTAAGATCTCATGTTGATATGTAATAGTCATATTTCTTTTGTAACATTCATTAAATTGTGCATTATGTTTCAAATTTTCTCTTCTTTGGATATACAGTAAAAAAGATTGGATAAAAATAAACCAGAAATATTTGTTTCATTATATTTTTTATTTAAATAGCTGCTTAAATATTTCTACACCTGACAGGATTTTTTTTACTCACAGGTGCACTTATCTATTTAAAACAAAAATTAGGTTTATTGCTACACAGAGCAAAATTGTGTAACAGAGGAAGAGGTCTTGGACACACATTTATTCAATGCTACATGTAAAGGAATAAGACAAGCGATGTACCTCATCACATAATGATAGATTTAAACCTTAGTTGTTAGGCCATGACTAATTATAGGAAGAAGGATCTTCAGTCTGTAGCTTGCATACAGATAACAAAATAGAACTGTAAAACAGGTAACACAATAAGTGTTGAATAAAAATGCAGCAAAAAATGATGTTAGGTAAGTGTTTCTCCAAGTTAAAATTTAATAATAATTAAAAACTTTTGTAATTAATTGAATGTGAAGGCGTATAAATTGTAAGGTGCCTGACTGGGGCGTTTTGGACAACAGATGATTTGGCAAAGCTCATTTTCTATTTGCTAGAATTGTATTTATATATTGTTATGCTAGGCAGCAGTAGCTTTGGTTTGGCTGTATTGGGCTCGTTGGGTTGGGCTAGGTTAAGTAGCTTGACATTGAGTCGGGTTCGTTCAAGACCTGAGTCGGACAGATATGTTTGGGTGCATTTCCAATCACCTAATACACATATTCACCTAGCAGTAAGTGGGTACCCAAGGGTTAGTCAGCTTGTTGTGGAGTTCCATCCTTAGGCGGGTCAATAATTTGACCTTCGGGAGGGGAGGACCTCGATATAAGCTTAACATATACACTCATACACTCTGGCTGCCTGTCCCTGACACAATGAATTATTCTTATTAATTATATACATGCTTGACCTATATCAAGGTCCCCCCTTCCCCCCCCCCCACAGGATGCAGCCTAACAACAAGCTAACTAACTCCTGAATAGCTATATATACTGCTAGGTGAACATAGGCATAGAGAGATAGTAAATTCGTCCAAGTATTCCAGATATCATCAACTCTCATATCTCAAGTTCATCAGTGTTTATTTTCTTAATAACTACTGGAATAATATCTTGCAACTATAAATCTAAATATAATAAAAAGACATATATACTACAAGTTTCAAGCAGATAATGCATATATAGTTAACATGAAGGACTCCTTGATGAGACTCGCCAGCAAAAAATTTTTGTTTATAATAAAGTCAATCCTCCGGTTTAAGTAGTAGAGAAAAATTGAGTTATCTATTATACTCAGTATATATATTATACTGAGTATAATATATAATTGAGTTACATATATTAAAAATTTTAACATATTAAAATCCAGTTTACATAAAGCTATGAGTGGTCCAGACCGCTCCTAGCATGGCGGTGTTTACTTACAAAGATTTTCCTTCCTAAATCCCGACGTAGCCACCACGAAGGTGCTAAGAAGAAAAACATTTCTAAGTATGTGCGTAACTGCTTCGTGAATCTGGCCCCTGGGCCTCTGTTTAGAGCAATATGGTGATTGCTCCATCAGCCTCTATGGGGGGGGCCAGGTTGTGGCTTGTGGCTCCCTAGTAGGCACTTGAACTCCAAGGACTGATGGCACCAAACTAATATGACACATGTCAGTTTGATAACTTCAGGGAGCCTCTGGGGCTCACCCAGACACTGCTGTTTTATTATATTCAACACTGGTCTTTTTAGTTCGTTATCTCAAATGAGTTATGATCATTACACCATAACTGTTCACCGTCAACTCATGGTTCATCGTTGTCATAAATTAATTAGCATTATCTTGCATTGATTCATACAGTAATCTGTTGTTCATCGTCGTCTTAAAGTAATTATCATTTTTTTGCATTGATTAATAGAGTAATATGTTGTTCATCGTCGTCTTAAAGTAATTAGCATTGCCTTGCATTGGTTCATATAGTAATCTGTTATTTGTTCATCGTCACCTCACTGTAGGTCATCTTCAATTCAATCGTTCATCATCACATCATAGTAGCTGTAAGCAGTCTTTCTACATCTTAAGATCGAGCTAACCACTCACTATCCCTAGTTCAGGTTCGATAGTGCGTTATCAGGTACGCATGACTCAGGAGCCTCGAATGAGTCTGCACCATCTGCTGCACTACTCACTATACTCGGTGGAAGTGGTTGCATGTCAGGCGGCCACCAGAGTGCCCATTGTGGTCCAGCCGGGGCGCATCTCCCTCGTCAACAAACTGTGTTCCTCCATCCCCGCCCGGGTGGCTGCCTTCACCAGGGCTAATGGTGAGCACACCCATGTTGTTCACCCTCACACCTGTCATTCATTACATTTATTAACTGCCATGTATAATACTTCCCATTATCTCGTGTGCTACTCTTCACTTGTAAGTAATGGAAGTGGGACAAATACCAGGCCGTTTATCTTTTTCCGACGGCCGAGAATTGGCCCCCGGGGTGTTTTCATGTTTTACCACCGCCCGGGAATTGGCCCCGGGGTGTTTTCATGTTTTACCACTGCCCGGGAATTGGCCCAATGATGTTTTCATGTTTTCCCAATGGTCAAGAATTGGCCCAAGGGTGTTTTCATATATTCCCAACGGCCGGGAATTAGGGCATGAGTGTTTAAATTTTTTTGACGGTTTGCTCAATCCCATTGTGCATTTTCTATTTTTATTCGCTGGTACCTAACAGTTTCGTAATACTTTCAATCATTTATCGTCCTCTCCCTTCCATGATATATAATTTTACAAACAGGGGAATTAAACAGTTCCCTTTTAGCCCCTGCTATGTGCACCATGGGGATTAAAAAGCCGCCTTCCGCCATGCCGAAATACAGTTCGCTCAGTGACCTGCACAGACACAGTTAAACCCTAATTGTCAATAACGTCATCAGCGACCCAGTCTTCACCCAACAACTTTCGTTTTCTGTGATATCATATTCAACTAAATTTTTTTATTATTCCCATTTTCAATATTATGCAATAGGGGTTAAAGGGCCACCTTTCGTCAAGCTTAATGTGCAAGGACGTCATCTTCCCAAAATAGGCCCGTTTTCATGATAACGTATTTAACCAATAGTCCCACATTAAGCCCGTTTTCTGTGATGGTATATTTAAACCTATTTTAATATCGTTTCTCATTTTTCAAATATCATTTCTAGCCAAGACTGCATATTGTACATAAGACATGAAATTGCAGAAGGCCTTTTGTAGGGTGTCCCATGCAGGATCTTCTATTTACTTCCTGTCTATGCTAACCAAAACATCAACTGCCACTATTAGATGAACTGCAGAAGGTTTATTCCACATTTTATTAATAGCCCTTATTTCATCTCCATTTATCCACTTATACCCTTCAATCATGTTACTACATCTATATTCAGAAGGTCTTATTTGCTCACCTTACTTATCTGGACTTTATATTTATAGTGTCCAGCCAAAGATCGTTTGTTGAGCATAGGAATGAAATGAAATTCTCTGTCTCCCATTCGTATGAAACATGGTGAAACAACACAGTATGAACTGACAAGTATCTCACTTGTGTTAGCATTAAATAACAGATTCGAACATAGGAACACTACTAAACCTCCTGTTGAAGTCTCCAACAACATACATATATTTTTATTGCATAATTTAAAAAACAAGCACTCAGACATTTTAAATTAATTTAATCCTGCCTCACTGCTAATCCTGTGTACACCTCATTAACACTCAAAAACATACACCCCACACCTCAATGCATCATCAATCCATGTATACCCTATAAAAAATCCATGTATGTTCCCTCTCTCTCTCTCAGAAGACAAATAGGCCATCTGCCGTTACCTTCATGCTTATGTTCTTATGATCTTAATAAGTACATCATCAGCACCGAGGCGTGTTGTTCCACCAATAGCGGCACATGACGTGACAAGCTGTTCCAATGAAGGATTAGTTGATAGATTCAAATGATCTGAAGGATTAGTTTAACCTTTCATTAGCATGGTTATGCGACTCTTTTAGCAGCTCAACTTTTTAGCAGTAGGTAACGTCAAATGCTATGCAATGATGTTTTGTATCAACTAGTATCTCTTTTTATTTGTATTATATTTGATGTTCATTAATAACCATAAATACTAATATTTTATTAAAATGGCAAAAGATTATCCATCCCCATCCTAACCTCATCAAGGGTTTAGGAATATACATTTTTATAATTGGAAATAGTTATAATAGTTTACATTCTAATTTTGTTAACTAAATATATAATGCTGAAGCACAATATTTCAGATGACAATCTCTGTAATCGCAGTGCTGGGTCAATGCAGGGAAGATATATAGCACTTCCTCAACCATCCCAAATCTAAGTAGTTCCTACATAGTAACAGCAATTATATAATGCTATAGCTAAATGGTACACTATATTTAACAGGTAATTATTGTACATCTGGCAACTCAGTGGATTAGTACCTGTGTTCATTGGCTAGTAAGCTATCCTCACAGGCATCAAATAGCTTCCCAAATGTCGCACCGCAATTCTTCCCCTCTTTCAACTCAGCAGGATATTAGCAACTATATTAATAGGTTAATCATTCCTAGACTTCGAAAATCCTAATCTTAGTCCTAATAAGCTATGCAAATCAGCTAACTTGTTCCTAAACTTACAATCACAAATACATACATACATACATACATACATACATACATACATACATACATACATACATACATACATACATATGTATGTACAGACTGAGCATCAGATAATCATCCAAAGGGAAGATGGAAATGGAGCATTGGAAGGAAATGTTGACCAGACCACACACTAGAAGTTGGAGGGACGACGACGTTTCGGTCCGTCCTGGACCATTCTCAAGTCGATTGTGTGGCTTGTGAATAGTCCAGGACGGACCGAAACGTCGTCGTCCCTCCAACTTCTAGTGTGTGTTCTGGTCAACATACTTCAGCCACGTTATTGTGACTCATAGCCTGCATTGGAAGGAAATGCCTCTGTAACTGAAACATTTGTGGAAATACTGAGAAAGAGCTCAGAAGCAATGGCCACAGTGAGGGAGGTAGCCATGCAAGCAGCCACCTCACAGGAAGCAGCAAGGAGCACCAGTCAGCTGCTTTGTTACACCTTTGTTACATCCTATCCACTCATGTCACCCATATATATTTATTTAGACAAACCGTCCAACAGACTTATTGGATTTAGCCTTAGTTATTTGAGGTTAGGACAGGTGGGGTTAGGTAAAGTCAGTAATTTTTATGATAACTGAAAAAAATTCTGTGTCCAATAAAATGCATCCTATTAGAACCAAAATTTCTCAAAATCTAGCAAAAATTAAACTTTACTACACAAATTTAACCAATTTCAAACTAGCGAAAGCTAAATTAACAATATATAAGCATCTCATATCCTCACATACAAGACAATGTAACCCTTTCCATCCATTACAGATGCTAGCTATAACTCTAACCCAAATTGGGTAATTTACTACATTTTCTGAGCAAGCTAGTTCATTACCAATAAGATATATATCCAACCCCACACAGCCCTACCTAACCTGACCTTACCCATCCAAAGCTAGATTTTATTTAAGTTGGCGAAATTTAAGCTATCCCACCTAAATTTTACCTAATTTAATACAATTTATACCAAATTTACACAAATTTACCGTTTCATGGCACAACCAAACCCCAATTTATCCAGGTTTAACCTATTCCATCTAAATTGACAGCACCTATATCCTCACATATAACCCTATGTAGCCTCTCTCCACCCATCAAGAGAGCTAGCTAAAACTCAATCCCAAATATGGCAATTTATGTTATTTTCTGAACAATCTAGTTCATTACCCCTAAGATATTATATATCCTACCTTATACAACCTTACGTAACCTAACCTAGCGCATCCAAAGCTATTTGTATTAAAGTTAGCTAAAAATTTAAGGTTAAATTTCACCTAATCTCAGACAATTTCCACCAAATTTAATAAATTTTACCAATATTTAAAGATTTTTAATACAACTTCTTCCAAATGTTATGCATATATGCTGTATTTTCTATATTTTGTGTGTAAATGTAATATTTTCTGTGTAGATGACATATTTGTGTGGAAATGTCATGCTTTGTGTATAAATGCCATAATGAGTGTAAATGTGTACTCACCAAGTTGTACTCACCTAGATGTGTCTGCAGGATCGAGCATTGACTCTTGGATCCCGCCTTTCGAGCATCGGTTGTTTACAGCAATAACTCCTGTCCCATTTCCCTATTATACCTGGTTTTAAAATTATGAATAGTATTTACTTCCATAACCTGTTCCTTAAGTGCATTCCATTTTCCCACTACTCTCTCGCTAAAAGAAAACTTCCTAACATCCCTGTGACTCATCTGATTTTCCAGCTTCCACCCATGTTCCCTCGTTCTGTTACTATTCCGTGTGAACATTTCGTCTATGTCCACTCTGTCAATCCCTCTGAGTATTTTATACGTTCCTATCATGTCCCCCTGTTCCCTTCTTCTTTCTAGTGTCGTAAGGCACAGTTCCCTCAGGCGCTCCTCATACTCCATCCCTCGTAGCTCTGGGACGAGTCTCGTTGCAAACCTCTGAACCTTTTGCAGTTTCTTTATATGCTTCTTCAGATGGGGACTCCATGATGAGGCGGCATACTCTAAGACTGGCCTCAGTAGGCAGTGTAAAGTGCCCTAAATGCCTCCTTACTTAAGTTTCTGAATGATGTTCTAACTTTTGTCAGTGTAGAGTATGCTGCTGTCGTTATCCTATTTATATGTGCCTCAGGAGATAGATTTGGTGTTACGTCCACACCCAGGTCTCTTTCTCGCGTCGTCACAGGTAGGCTGTTCCCTATAAACAGTTCCCTATAAACGATATAAAAGTGTATTATTATAAATCTTTCATTATACAATGGTCGCATATCTGGAAGATGCATCATGAAAAAGTGTTTTACATTTCATCTTTTATTAAAGATTAAATGGGTCGCATGAGACAATATTTTTTCCCATGAACGAAAAAATCTAATAATTTCCAGATTGTCGATATATATCAATTTTTGTTATTAATTACTAGTTATCACAGGGATTTACATTTAATACAGTTTAATGATATATTTAACAGCTCCAGATGTGTGGAATGATAGTAATTATTTAAACATAAAAATTTTGAAATACAAAATTCTAATTATTTTTGAATAAATATATTGTAGTGAATGAAAGAGAATATATTTTTAAGAAAATTCAGGAGCAACACAAAAGATAAGAGGAAGGATCAGATTCAAATATGAAGTTTACATTAAAAAGAAGACATTTGTAAATAATTGCTTGGGGTATACTTTACATTATTCAAGCAACAGTTAGACAAATATAAGAGTTATTGTGGATGGTATAAACAAGAGCTTCAGTACTTGTGGCCAATATAAGAGTGGTTGTGGATGGTATAAACAAAAGCTTCAGGACTTGTGGCCAATATAAGAGTGGTTGTGGATGGTATAAACAAGAGCTTCAGGACTTGTGGCCAATATAAGAGTGGTTGTGGATGGTATAAACAAGAGCTTCAGGACTTGTGGCCAATATAAGAGTGGTTGTGGATGGTATAAACAAGAGCTTCAGGACTTGTGGCCAATATAAGAGTGGTTGTGGATGGTATAAACAAGAGCTTCAGGACTTATGGCCAATAAACCTTCAGTTTCGTCTGTCCTCGTGTTGTATACATGTATCTGTGCTCACCACACAGGAGTGGTGGACAACGTCCCTGAAGGGTCCGTGCGTCCTGAGGTCCAGAACACTACTGCCAGGGGCTCTGTGGTCTTCACATGGGACCCTCCCAACAACCCTAACGGAGGAGTGGTTGCTTACATCTTTAAAATCCTGGGTGTGAGTTGTTTTAATTGTTGTGCGGGTTATTGTGTGTAAATATTGGTGTTAGGGGTGTGTGAGCTCTAATGTAGAAAAATGATTAAATGTAAATGTCCTGTAATCAGTCAACATTGTGATGTATACCTCCCAGGCACTCACTTGTGAGATGTATACCTCCCAGACCCTCTCTTGGAGATGTATACCTCCCAGACCCTCTCTTGGAGATGTATACCTCCCAGACCCTCTCTTGGAGATGTATACCTCCCAGACCCTCTCTTGGAGATGTATACCTCCCAGACCCTCTCTTGGAGATGTATACCTCCCAGACCCTCTCTTGGAGACGTATAAATCCATTACTGTTTCTTATGGAATGTGTAGATCCATGACTCTCTCCTGTGATATGTAGATCCATAACTCTCTCCTGTGATGTGCAGATCCATAACTCTCTCCTGTGATGTGTAGATCCATAACTCTCTCCTGTGATGTGTAGATCCATGACTATCTTCTGTGATGTGTAGATCCAAGAATATTTTCTGTGATGTGTAGATCCATGACTATCTTCTGTGATGTGTAAATTCATGACTCTCTCTTGTGATGTGTAAACCCATGACTCTCACCTGTGATGTGTAGATCCATGACTGTCTCTTGTGATGTGTTGATCCCTAACTCACTCATGTAATGTGTTGATCCATAACTCACTCCTGTGATGTGTTGATCCATAACTCACTCCTGTGATGTGTTGATCCATAACTTACTCCTGTGATGTGTAGATCGTTGACTCTCTCCTATGATGTGTAGATCCTTGACTCTCCTGTGATGTGTAGACCCATGACTCTCTCCTGTGATGTGTAGACCCATGACTCTCTCCTGTGATGTGTAGATCCATGACTATCTTCTGTGATGTGTAGATCCATAACTCTCTCCTGGGATGTGTAGATCCATGACTCTCTCTCTTGTGATGTGTTGATCCATGACTCTCTCTCTTGTGATGTGTTGATCCCTAACTCACTCCTGTGATGTGTTGATCCATAACTCACTCCTGTGATGTGTTGATCCATAACTCACTCCTGTGATGTGTTGATCCCTAACTCACTCATGTGATGTTTTGATCCATAACTCACTCCTGTGATGTGTTGATCCATAACTCACTCCTGTGATGTGTTGATCCATAACTTACTCCTGTGATGTGTAGATCGTTAACTCTCTCCTGTGATGTGTTGATCCATAACTCACTCCTGTGATGTGTTGATCCATAACTCACTCCTGTGATGTGTAGATCGTTAACTCTCTCCTGTGATGTGTAGACCCATGACTCTCTCTTGTGATGTGTAGACCCATGACTCTCTCTTGTGATGTGTAGACCCATGATTCTCTCTTGTGATGTGTAGACCCATGACTCTCTCCTGTGATGTGTAGATCGTTGACTCTCTCCTGTGATGTGTAGATCCATGACTCTCTCCTGTGATGTGTAGATCGTTGACCTCTCCTGTGATGTGTAGATCCATGACTCTCTCCTGTGATGTGTAGATCGTTGACCTCTCCTGTGATGTGTAGATCGTTGACCTCTCCTGTGATGTGTAGATCGTTGACTCTCTCCTGTGATGTGTAGACCCATGACTCTCTCTTGTGATGTGTAGACCCATGACTCTCTCCTGTGATGTGTAGATCGTTGACTCTCTCCTGTGATGTGTAGGTCGTTGACTCTCTCCTGTGATGTGTAGACCCATGACTCTCTCCTGTGATGTGTAGACCCATGACTCTCTCCTGTGATGTGTAGGTCGTTGACTCCTTCCTGTGATGTGTAGATCCATGACTCTCTCCTGTGATGTGTAGACTCATGACTCTCTCTCCTGTGATGTGTAGACCCATGACTCTCTCCTGTGATGTGTAGACCCATGACTCTCTCCTTTGATATGTAGATCCATGACTCTCTCTTGTGATGTGTAGATCTATGACTCTCTTTCCCACAGAGGGTGCACATTGAGAGGTGTGTCAGCAACCAAGTGTTCGAAGATCAAGGTCGCAAGGTGGAATTACATGATCTTTCTCCTGGTAATTATTCGATTTGGGTCAGAGTGAGGTCAAAGGCCATGTACGGCAACTTCTCCAATCCAGTTTTTTTCGTAATTCCGGTAAGTTAGCAGAAACAAATTAATCAAATAAATACAAAGTGCATTTAATATTAGTATATATTAGGGAATAAGACATTGGGTGTTATACTAAAGACAGTACTTGCCTAAGAGGCGCAGGAAGTTTATAGCTTACTAGTTAGTGTAGTCAGGCGGTGTCCAGCTCGTCCCTCCCTGACCTCTCTTCACACATCCTTTCCCTCTCTCTCTCCATCCCTGTAAGAATCATCGATAATAACTGCCTTCATCTTTGTAAACATCTTCACGCCGTCTACATTCCCTCCTAACATCTTCAAACACACGCTCTCCCTAAACACACACACTCCATTTCATCCTACATACACTCCTGTTCTCCCAGTACATACTACATTCCCCTATCTCCCTCCCCCTCCCTGATCACCCATGACCCTACCCCCGTGTCGTGTCCCATCTCCACCTACCCACACCTTCCCCTGTTCCCTCCCTGGCCACACACGTCCTTTGCCAGCCACTAAATCCTCCTTCCCAAAACTAGCCCATCCCCATCTCTTCCCTGCCTTCCCACCCACACATCCTTCCCAATCTCCTTCCCTCTGTGCTAACACACTCCAATCCATTGTCTTTTCCCTCCTTCAATACTTACAGTCTTCCCTATCTCCCTTTTCTCGCCTCTCTTCCTCTGCCTATACACTTCCTTCCCCAGTCAAGATAACCAAAAAGTTGTCCCTTGAATGCAAATCTGGCATCAAGACAAATGTTTTGAAAATCAATATATTAATTCACTTTTTTTTATTAACACATTTAGGTACATCTGTAGTTGTACAGATACCCTAGACTATATGAAGGGGAGCACAGCATGTCAAAAAAGCTTGCAACCTGATTCTAAAAATCCCTATCACACAGAATAGTCAAACAAAGGCATGTGATAAGTAGCCTGAACCGGCAGACTCTGGGTGCATTATTCGGATATCATCATGAACAAAAGGCAGCAGTGATACTAAAAATCCCCATCTTACAGGATGGCTAGTCATACAGGGCCGTACGTTCAGTAGCCTGCACTGGCAATTTTTGGTGTATGAGGATATCCTCAAGAACACGAGAGTGAATAAAGTAATTGCAAAGCTCTTTACTTCATGCCAACGGGTCTGATAACTTGGCATTTGGTGATGTAGTGTGGGAGATCATGCCTCAGTTCCTACTCCCAGTTTTTGCACCTGGAGTGCTCAGGATTGGGAGATCCGTCACCTGTAGCCACCTGCCACAGGTAACGGTAACCCAACCTGTTCCTGGCAACCACTGTGTCGTACAGTCTGGTGGACGTATTGTGCTGCCCATATACATAGGTTCAGATCTGAACAAATCATAGCTTTTTAGACTGGTTCTTTTAGATCTTTGAGAGACAGTAATTTATCTCGTATTTTATTATTTAAACAATTGATGAAGTCTATGGACTCGGAGTTGAACATTTCACATCCACAAAATTCGTGGAGGAGTGGCAATGGGGGCAGTGTCCTCCTTCAGGGGAAGAGGGGGGCACTTGTACGATCCCGACCTCCTCTACGACACTCTCGATAAAATATATGTTAATTTTGTAGAATTTAATGAAGCTAGTCCCAAGAATTTCTCCTCCAGTCTTGCACAAATCAACAGACATTCTACTTAATACATCTAAACAGGTAACAATACACACAGTGATGTGACTATCATCTGAAAGATAAAGGCTGAGGAGTGTGTAGAGGGAGACTTCGTGAGGGCACACCAGTAACAGACCAAGCAACGCTTACATGATACTATAATAGAAAATAAATGACAAAATTTGTATGGTTAGTTAGAGCTATATAAATTCTTGTCAGTATTGGCTGCCTCGCCAATCAAAATAGTCTTCACTTGGGAATGAGGCGTCGACTTTTTCGAAAAATAATTAAAATTATGGATATATGAAATAGGCATCTTACCAACTTCATGAACTCATCTGGCAATGTGGTGACTTTTCAGGATGATACGTCTTCGAAGGAGTTCGGTCTGGGGGTGATCTCAGTGGTGGTGGCGTGGGTGATAGTGGTGGCCATTGTATGCTGGTCCTGGCGCCGATACAATGCTAGGTACAACATTCCTGACACTGTCGATAAAGTCGACATCAACCCGTACTACTGCGGTAAGCGCAACTCCTGTCTCCTATCGTCTGTCCTTCTCTCTTGCTCTCTTTTTTTCATACACATGACTGTGGAAAGTGGCCTAAAAGACATAACTGAGAACAGGTGACCTCTACCAACCCTAAACACAAGATCCAGCTCATCATAAACTGCAAGAGGTAAAAGATCACCAAATTCCTCGTGAAAACCTTCATGACAACAAACGGGATGTTTTAAAGGAGACGAAAGTCATTTTTGCCTTTACATTCTTCTTGGTGACTGTCAGCTCCAAGAATATCATTATATAGACACGATAACAAATTTCTTTCAAAAAAGCACCACTAAGCATAAACAAGAAGGCTCACATCACTTCAACACACAGCCAGACAATTGTCAGCATACAACAATAATAGAAGATTAGACATAGCCGAAGTACTACATATTATGCATTCTCATTTAGCAACAGGCAGTTTACACTTATGTACTTCCTACCATCTACGAGACCAAGACAAAACTGCCAGCTCACACTACACCTTCTGTTCCAGCCAACCAATGAGTATGCAAGATTATCTAATTCCCTCGAATGGGTAATAGGTCACCTCATCTCATCTCACTTAGTATTTATATTGTTACCTCTTCTAATTTATATCCACTTTTCCTCTCTCAGATATTGATGAGAACTTCAACTAAACGCACCATTAGGTGATATGATAGATAAATAGCGGATAGATAATAATAATGGATGAGACAGATATAATAAATATACCTTGGTTAGATAAATAATGTATATATATGTATGTATTTCAATCACATCGGCACTGGAAGACTCGAACTCTCCCAGTGCCGAAACTCGAACGAGCGTCAGGCAAAATCTCTACCTCTAAGCCACACACAGACGTCTCTAATAGAGAAGATTTCAGATGCAGCAAACTATTGTCTCTGAAATTGTATACTTCTCCCAGCCATTGCTAAGGTCCAAGGAATTTAGTGATCCATGCTTTTGCTTTACGCTCGCGGGGTCGAGATGCCATCAATGATGTAACTGCCCAAAACGCCATGCCCACTTCACCTGATTAATCTTTGTAGGCATACGTTATTGGCCTATGCCACTTACCTTTACACCCCACCTCTCACCTATTTGTGTGTACCTGACCTCCCAGAAGTATCAGTCTGATACGTCCTCTCCTGTCTCGACCCAAATATCACAGTAACAAGGTTATCGCGAATAATCGATACTCAAATAAAAGTATCACATAAATAATCGATAAAACTCAATTATGGGCCCACTATAGCCTGTGCTACAATGTCATTTTGTTCTGAGTTACTAAATCTAAAACAACAACTCCTGTCTCCAGACCAAGTTAACTTTAGACCAATATACAGCTCCACTCCTGTGCCAGTAAGTTCACTGCGGGCTCAGCATAGCCCGTGCTACTTGGAACTTTTTTCCGAATAGCTGAATCTAAAACAACAACAACTCTTGTCTCCTTTTACGGTCTATTCATGCCCGTGCCACCTGTTGGGTGGCCTAATCTCTATACATCAATCATCCTGTTTCCTCACTTGAGAATGAACCTTGTAGGTTCGAAACATTGTGTAAATTTATAATAAGTGTAATACATTCTACAGTTAATTTGTATTATTTTAGTAAATTTCGAACAAATATGACATTTGTAGAAATCCTCCTCTAAATAAACCAAGATGCAGGAGCAGTGGTCAGAGGGAGAGAAACACTAAGCAAGAACATAGGTAACATGGAATGTGCAGTCATCTTCAATGAAACATGTCTGAAGGAAAACCTGCTGCCAATATACATGTATGTATTAGTACTTTCCATTCACCTGGCCTCTAGGAGACTCGAACCATCTCCTAGAGTCTCCTAGAGCCCAGGTGAATGGAATGTTTATTTCCACGGAAGTGTGGATGACAATGTATATGACATGGGCGTGGGCCAGTAAGTCCTCTGGGCTTCAGTAGTAGTCAGCGGGGAAAGTCAAACATTCCAGTTTGGCAGCAGGATGCTGCTTCTGGAAACTTTCCTTATTAAGACTACTCAATGGCTCGGTCGATAGATCTCCGGCGTCACACACGTGAGGTTCACAGTTCGAGTCTCCTAGAGCCCAGGAGAATTGAACAAACACACATATTCTCTCTTATAGGTTTCAGTATATCAATACCCTCGCTATTTTACTAATTACATTAACAATATACTTATGTTGTGGTGGTAGAGGGCCTTAATACACTGACCATATACTTATGTTGTGGTGGTAGAGGGCCTTAATACACTGACCTTATACTTATGTTGTGGTGGTAGAGGGCCTTAATACACTGACCTTATACTTATGTTGTGGTGGTAGAGGGCCTTAATACACTGACCTTATACTTATGTTGTGGTGGTAGAGGGCCTTAATACACTGACCTTATACTTATGTTGTGGTGGTAGAGGGCCTTAATACACTGACCTTATACTTATGTTGTGGTGGTAGAGGGCCTTAATACACTGACCTTATACTTATGTTGTGGTGGTAGAGGGCTTCGCTCCAGCCGAGATGTTCCGCCAGGACTTAATTTTTTGGCGCGGGGACCTGAAGGTTTTTCATGACTGTCCTCTTGGCCATGGCGTCTTCGGGAAGGTGTTCGAGGGAGAGCTGAGTCGGGACGGCCAGCAGACAAGGGTCGCTGTGAAGACCCACAGCGACACAGCCACTAACGACCAGGTCCGCCAATTTCTTAAGGAAGCCGCTCTTATGCAGTGAGTACTCATATTACAGTGATAAGGTCAACAGTAAGTTGGATATGAGTTAATGGATCACAATTGACTCGGAAATATCAATATCCACAAGTGGGTAAGGATTGCACTGACAGAGATATCACATAGACGGGATAGTGGTTGGGGAGAGCTAGGATAGCTGGGTAATGGTGGGGTGACCTGGGCTATTGTGAGGGAGGGGAGACTAAGACATGAACAGTGGAGGTGCCTGAGCTACGGCAGGCTGGGTGATGGTGAGGAATGGACAAGGTCTGGTTAAGAGGTGATGGTGAGGAGTGGGCAAGGTCTGGTTAAGAGGTGATGGGGGCTGGCTAGGAGATGCTGAGTGGTAGCGGTGTGAGCTGTGAGAACCTGTGTGATGGTTGGATGAGCTAAGGAAGCCTGGGTGATGGTTGGATGAGTTAAGGTAGCCTGGGTGATGGTTATATGAGCTAAGGAAGCCTGGGTGATGGTTGGATGAGCTAAGGAAGCCTGGGAGATGGTTGGATGAGCTAAGGAAGCTTGGGTGATGGTTGGATGAGCTAAGGAAGCCTGGGTGATGGTTGGATGAGCTAAGGAAGCTTGGGTGATGGTTGGATGAGCTAAGGAAGCTTGGGTGATGGTTGGATGAGCTAAGGAAGCTTGGGTGATGGTTGGATGAGCTAAGGAAGCCTGGGTGATGGTTGGATGAGCTAAGGAAGCCTGGGTGATGGTTGGATGAGCTAAGGAAGCTTGGGTGATGGT
The DNA here is from genome assembly GCF_040958095.1 of Procambarus clarkii. Taxonomy (NCBI): domain Eukaryota; kingdom Metazoa; phylum Arthropoda; class Malacostraca; order Decapoda; family Cambaridae; genus Procambarus; species Procambarus clarkii. The sequence goes on along the minus strand of NC_091230.1, from coordinate 9,290,674 downwards.
TGGATGAGCTAAGGAAGCCTGGGTGATGGTTGGATGAGTTAAGGAAGCCTGGGTGATGGTTGGATAAGCTAAGGAAGCTTGGGTGATGGTTGGATGAGCTAAGGAAGCCTGGGAGATGGTTGGATGAGCTAAGGAAGCCTGGGTGATGGTTGGATGAGCTAAGGAAGCTTGGGTGATGGTTGGATGAGCTAAGGAAACTTGGGTGATGGTTGGATGAGCTAAGGAAGCCTGGGTGATGGTTGGATGAGCTAAGGAAGCCTGGGTGATGGTTGGATGAGCTAAGGAAGCCTGGGTGATGGTTGGATGATTTAAGGTAGCTTGGGTGATGGTTGGATGAGCCAAGGAAGCCTGGGTGATGGTTGGATGAGCTAAGGAAGCTTGGGTGATGGTTGGATGAGCTAAGGAAGCCTGGGTGATGGTTGGATGAGCTAAGGAAGCCTGGGTGATGGTTGGATGAGCTAAGGAAGCCTGGGTGATGGTTGGATGAGCTAAGGAAGCCTGGGAGATGGTTGGATGAGCTAAGGAAGCCTGGGTGATGGTTGGATGAGCTAAGGAAGCTTGGGTGATGGTTGGATGAGCTAAGGAAGCTTGGGTGATGGTTGGATGAGCTAAGGAAGCTTGGGTGATGGTTGGATGAGCTAAGGAAGCCTGGGTGATGGTTGGATGAGCTAAGGAAGCCTGGGTGATGGTTGGATGAGCTAAGGAAGCTTGGGTGATGGTTGGATGAGCTAAGGAAGCCTGGGTGATGGTTGGATGAGTTAAGGAAGCCTGGGTGATGGTTGGATGAGCTAAGGAAGCTTGGGTGATGGTTGGATGAGCTAAGGAAGCCTGGGAGATGGTTGGATGAGCTAAGGAAGCCTGGGTGATGGTTGGATGAGCTAAGGAAGCTTGGGTGATGGTTGGATGAGCTAAGGAAACTTGGGTGATGGTTGGATGAGCTAAGGAAGCCTGGGTGATGGTTGGATGAGCTAAGGAAGCCTGGGTGATGGTTGGATGAGCTAAGGAAGCCTGGGAGATGGTTGGATGAGCTCAGGAAGCCTGGGTGATGGTTGGATGAGCTAAGGAAGCCTGGGAGATGGTTGGATGAGCTAAGGAAGCCTGGGTGATGGTTGGATGAGCTAAGGAAGCCTGGGTGATGGTTGGATGAGCTAAGGAAGCCTGGGAGATGGTTGGATGAGCTAAGGAAGCCTGGGTGATGGTTGGATGAGCTAAGGAAGCCTGGGAGATGGTTGGATGAGCTAAGGAAGCCTGGGTGATGGTTGGATGAGCTAAGGAAGCTTGGGTGATGGTTGTATGAGCTAAGGAAGCCTGGGAGATGGTTGGATGAGCTAAGGAAGCCTGGGTGATGGTTGGATGAGCTAAGGAAGCCTGGGAGATGGTTGGATGAGCTAAGGAAGCCTGGGTGATGGTTGGATGAGTTAAAGAAGCCTGGGGTGATGGTTGCATGAGCTGGGACAGGCTGGGGCTGGGTGGCTTGAGCTAGAATAGACTGAATATTTATAGTGAGGTGACTTGAGAATGGTCCAGGACGGACCGAAACGTCGTCGTCCCGTCACCTTCTAGAGTGTGGTCTGGTCAACATCAGTAGCGAGGTGAGCTTCAGATATGCTGGGGGGTTCTGAAATGAGTTAGGATATGGTTGGTGGTGCCAAGGTGAGTTAGGATAAAATGAGTGGTCGTGCTGGGTTGCGCTAAAATAGGCTGGGTGTGATGAACTAGAACAGAATGGATGGGATGAACTAGGGTCGAGTGTGTGGTGGTGCTGGGAGTGGGCTAGGATAGGCTGGGTGTAGTGAGTCAGGACAGAAGGAGTGCGATGAGCTCGGACATAATAGGTGGTGATGCTGAGGTGAGCTAGGAGAGAATGGGTGGTGGTGCTTGGGTGAGGTAGGATAGGCTGGGTGGGATGAGCTAGGACAAGGTTTAGTAGTGGACGTTACACCTATGGGCTGCAGCGGTGTCCCCCCCCCCCTTGCAGGCCATTGTCGCAGGGGCATTTTGATTTGTCTTTCGTATAATTTACCAACCGCTCCCTTCCATCATATATAATTTTCCAAAAATAGGAATTAAACAAGTCCCTTCTGACCCTGATTATTTCGCCCAAGGGCAATTAACGGCCGCCTCCAGTCATCCCGAAATGTGGTGACCTCGGTGACATGCACAGACACCATTGACCATCCATAATGGTCAATGACCTCATTAGCCAGCCAGTCTTCATCTTCCCTCAATAAAATCGTTTTCTGAGATAGCGTATTAAACCTCTTTTTCATCTTTACATCCATTTTCAATATTTTAGTCAAGGGAATTAAAGGATTGCATTCTGTCAACCCTAATGTGCAATGACGTCATCCTTCATCGTCCCCCAATTAGCCCGTTTTCTGTGATAGCATATTTAAACTCATTTTCATATTTTTGCCCATTTTCAAAGATTATTTCTAGCTATGATCGCATAATGAACATAAGAATAAAATTGCAGAAGGCCTTTGTAAGGAACCTTTCAGGATCTCCTATTTACTTTCAGCCCATGTTAAACCACAACATCAACTGCCACTTTTGGATAAACTGCAGAAGGCATATGTATGGAAAGCAAGTGAAAAAATCTCTATTACGTCATCAATATAAACTGCTGAAGGCATATGTATGGAAAGCAAGTGAAAAAATCTCTATTACGTCATCAATATAAACTGCTGAAGACTCTACGCTTCAATCATGTCACTCCATCAATATGCTGAAGGCTCTATCAATATAGTCCCTTATTGAGCCCTTTCATCTGCGAGTACTAAATATTCTTTGCCTAACTATTTGCTCAGCTTACTTCTCTACACCTGATATTTATAGTGTCCAGCTAAAGATTGTTTATTGAGCATAGGAATGAATGAAACAGCCTACCTCCCATTTCTACGAAACCAAAGAGACAACACAAAGTATGAACTGACCATTGTCTTCTCGTCCTCCTTACCATTCCCCCCCCCCCCTCCCCTCGTACAAGCCATTTAGAAAGCTTGTAAGAAATGGATCCCACAGAACTGATGACAGGCCTCATGGGATTGTTAGGTTTAAGCGTCTTGACAAGTCCATATAGATATGGTAATGAAGGTGATGAGGTAGTAAATTGATTAAGATCTTTATGTTTACGTATCAACTTCCTCAAGCTGCTATTGAAGAACTTGATGATGTCCTCAAGAGGATTTTTGCTGAGTTTAGTGTATGTTGAAGAATCTTGGAGATCATTCATCTTCGAAATATAGGAGAGAGTGGTGGAGTGAGATGAGGTACAATGACAAATAAATGTGAATTAGGTGTACACACATATGAGCCGCATAAGAACTGCAGAAGGCCTATTGGCTCATATGATGCAGCTCCTATTCATACCCACCATCAGGCCCACACATGGATAATAATAGCATAAGATAGTAAATATTTACAATGAAATAGTGAGACAAATGTGTATCAATGATCCTACTCAAATCGCATTTTAATTGATTTATCAAAAATAGATCTAAGTTATATAAACCACTGCTAATGTTCAAATTACTTTCTTTTGTAATCTGTATCAAAGCCGATTCAATTATGTTTCTGTTATAAGTGCTTTTACAATTCGTTATTGAAGAAGCCATCTCCCAATCAATTTGGTGAGCATCTTCTGACAGATGAACAAACAAAGCATTAGACAATTGGCCATGTCTTACAGAGTATTTATGTTGCGAAATTCTACATTTCAAATCTTTAGATGTTTGCCCAACATAGAACTTATTACAGTCTTTACAAGGTATTTTATAAATGACACAATTATCACTACGAGGGCTGTTTCTAACTAATAGCTTACCAACAGTATTTTCGTAGCTAAACGTATATCGTTTAGCTAAACGTATATCTTTAGCTACGTATATCAAAAAGTTTCAAGGCCTTGACAATATTCTCAAACCCAGAGAAATATGGTAAACATAACACATTTTTTGGGCGAATTTTTTCACTGCATATATTATTATAATATGTACGACGTGCTTTGCTACGGCAAACTTCAAAAAAACTCAGTGGGTAACAAAGCTTGAGACCAATCGAATCAATATTCCTAAACTTTTCATCAAAGAATTCTGGACTCACAACTCGAAGATATCTTAGATACATTGAAGAAAAAATTGATTTTTTTTAAGGAGGATCATTGATACACATTTGTCTCACTAATTCATTGTAAATATTTACTGTCTTAGGCTATTATTATCCATGTGTGGGCCTATTGGCGGGTATGAATAGGAGCTGCATTGTATGGGCCAATAGGCCTTCTGCAGTTCTTGTGCGACTCATATTTGTGCCCACCTATTTCCCATTCATTTGTCATTGTACCTCACCTCACTCCACCATTCTCTCCTGCCTATATATGTCCAATACTTGACCTGTAAATCCGCCACCAAGATAATGTTAATAAAACAAGATTAAAACCAGTGCACTAAAACAGAAGCGATAAATAAGCAGGGAAAAAGGTGAAGTCCTCTCCTCCATTTTAAACTTAGACCTAAACATCACAGGAAAAAGGTTATCATGTATATCACCAAACTCAATTACGGGCTCACCATAGTCCGTGCTACACGGACACTTCGTCCTGAGTAGCTAAATCTTTAACAACAACAACAACCTGTAAATCACTCCTTCTGAAGATGTATTAATATACGAAATTACGTAAGGAAATTCCTGTTTCAATTCTTCCTCCGTGGTCTGTTACTGTCACATTTTTAATCACGTTTTTATTTTTCGTGATTTACACACACACACACACACGTCAAGGGAACGACAAGAATGAGAGGAGGGGATGAGCCAGCCTTGCTTGATCTGATATTTACCCTAAATGAGTCGGATATAAGGGAAGTTAAGTTGGAAGCCCCTTGGGAATGAGTGATCATAGTGTATTGAGCTTTGAGTACCTGGTTGAGCTAGGAATTATCACCCTCAAAAAAGAACTGGGAAACAAAGGGCTGGCGTACCGAAAGGGAAACTATGAGGAGATGAATAAATTACTAAGGGATATACATTGGGACACAGAACTCGGAACCAAGTCTGTACAAGACATGATGGACTATGTCACCCAAAAATGTCAGGAGGCTGTAAGCAGGTTTGTCCCAGCCCGACAGGAAAAAACAGAGAAGCAAAGGAAGAATCCGTGGTTTAATAGGGAATGTATGAAAGCAAAGGAGCTGAACAAAAGGGCGTAGAGAAACTTCCGTAATAACAGAACACCAGAAAGTAGAGAGAGATACCAGAGAACCAGGAACGAGTATGTTAGTGTGAGGAGAGCAGCTGAGAAAAGGTATGAAAATGATATAGCTAATAAAGCCAAGACCGAACCTAAGCTACTATACAGTCACATCAGGAGGAAGACAACAGTGAAGGAACAGGTGATGAAACTTAGGGTAGGCGAGGACAGGTACACAGAGAATGACAAAGAGGTGTGTGAAGAACTCAACAAAAGGTTCCAGGAAGTCTTTACAATAGAACAGGGAGAAGTCACGGCGCTAGGAGAGGTGGCAGCAAACCAGGTGACCTTGGATAAGTTCGAACTTACAAGATATGAGGTCAAGAAGCACCTATTGGAGCTGGATATGAGAAAAGCTGTTGGTCCGGACGGAATCTCACCATGAGTATTGAAAGAGTGTGCAGGAGCACTTTGCTTGCCACTCTCCATAGTGTATAGTAGGTCATTGGAAACGGGAGACCTACCAGAAATATGGAAGACTGCTAACCAATATAAAAAAGGGTGTCAAACAAGAGGCACTGAACTACAAGCCAGTGTCCTTAACTTGTATACCATGCAAGGTGATGGAGAAGATTGTGAGAAAAAGCCTAGTAACTCATCTGGAGAGAAGAGACTTCGTGACAACCCATCAACATGGGTTCAGGGAGGGTAAATCTTGCCTTACAGGCTTGATAGAATTCTACGATCAGGTAACAAAGATTAAGCAAGAAAGAGAAGGATGGGCGGACTGCATTTTTTTGGGCTGTCGGAAAGCCTTTGACACAGTACCCCATAAAAGGTTAATGCATAAGCTGGAGAAACAGGCAGGAGTAACTGGTAGGGCGCTCCAGTGGATAAGGGAGTACCTAAGCAATAGGAATCAGAGAGTTACAGTGAGGGGTGAGACCTCAAAATGTCGTGAAGTCACCAGTGGAGTCCCACAGGCTCTGTACTTGGACCTATTCTGTTTCTGATATACGTAAATGATCTCCCAGAGGGTATAGACTCATTCCTCTAAATGTTTGCTGACGACGCCAAAATTATGAGAAGGATTAAGACAGAGGAGGACAGCTTGAGGCTTCAAGAAGGCCTGGACTAGCTGCAGGAATGGTTGAACAAATGGCTGTTAGAATTTAACCCAAGCAAATGTGATGTAATGAAGATAGTGGTAGGAAGCAGTATACCAGACACAAGGTATTATTTGGGAGATGAAATACTTCAAGAGTCGGAGAGAGAGAAAGACCTGGGGGTTGATATCATGCCAGACCTGTCCCCTGAAGCTCATATCAAGAGGATAACATCAGCAGCATATGCCAGGTTGGCTAACATAAGAACGGCCTTTAGAAACTTGTGTAAGGAATCTTTCAGAACATTATATACCACATATGTCAGACCAATCCTGGAGTATGCGGCTCCAGCATGGAGTCCATATCTAGTTAAGCATGAGACTAAACTGGAAAAGGTTCAAAGGTTTGCCACCAGAGTAGTACCCGAGCTGAGAGGTATGAGCTACGAGGAGAGATTACGAGAATTAAACCTCACTTCGCTGGAAGACAGGGTTAGGGTGGACATGATCACCACATTCAAGATTCTCAAGGGAATCGATAGGGTTGATAAAGACAGGCTATTTAACACAAGGGACACACGCACTAGGGGACACAGGTGGAAATTGAGTGCCCAAATGAGCCACAGAGATATTAGAAAGAACTTTTTTAGTGTTAGAGTGGTTGACAAATGGAATGCTTTAGGAAGTGATGTGGTGGAGGCTGATTCCATACACAGTTTCAAGTGTAGATATGATAGAGCCCAATAGGCTCAGGAACCTGTACACCTGTTGATTGATGGTTGAGAGGCGGGACCAAAGAGCCAGAGCTCATCCCCCACAAGCACAACTAGGTGAGTACACACACAGACACACACAACACACACACACACACACAAACACACACACACACACACACACACACACACACACACACACACATATATATATATACAGAAAAAAAGGTAGCCGAAAAAGTTAGGTTAGGTTAGGTTAGGTAGTTTAGGTAGTCGAAAAACAATTAATTCATGAAAACTTGGCTTATTAGGCAAATTGGGCCATGCAAAGTAGGCAGAGAAGTGCGTTCTGGCTACTAGGTACGACATATATATATATATATATATATATATATATATATATATATATATATATATATATATATATATATGTCGTACCTAATAGCCAGAACGCACTTCTCAGCCTACTATTCAAGGCCCGATTTGCCTAATAAGCCAAGTTTTCATGAATTAATGTTTTTTCGTCTACCTAACCTACCTAACCTAACCTAACCTAGCTTTTTTTGGCTACCTAACCTAACCTTACCTATAAATATAGGTTAGGTTAGGTTAGGTAGGGTTGGTTAGGTTCGGTCATATATCTACGTTAATTTTAACTCCAATAAAAAAAAATTGACCTCATACATAGAGAAAAGGGTTGCTTTATCATTTCATAAGAAAAAAATTACAGTAAATATATTAATTCAGGAAAACTTGGCTTATTAGGCAAATCGGGCCTTGAATAGTAGGCTGAAAAGTGAGTTCTGGCTATTAGGTACGACATATATATATATATATATATATATATATATATATATATATATATATATATATATATATATATATATATATATATATATATATATATATATAGTACCTAGTAGCCAGAACTCACTTCTCAGCCTACTATGCAAGGCCCGATTTGCCTAATAAGCCTAGTTTTCATGAATTAATGTTTTTTCGACAACCTAACCTACCTAACCTAACCTAACCTAACGTTTTCGGCTACCTAACCTAACCTAACCTATAAAGATAGATTAGGTTAGGTTAGGTAAGGTTGGTTAGGTTCGGTCATATATCTACGTTAATTTTAACTCCAATAAAAAAAATTGACCTCATACATAATGAAATGGGTAGCTTTATCATTTCATAAGAAAAAAATTAGAGAAAATATATTAATTCAGTAAAACTTGGCTTATTAGGCAAATCGGGCCTCGCATAGTAGGCTGAGAAGTGAGTTCTGGCTACTAGGTACGACATATATATATATATATATATATATATATATATATATATATATATATATATATATATATATATATATATGTCGTACCTAGTAGCCAGAACTCACTTCTCAGCCTACTATTCAAGGCCCGATTTGCCTAATAAGCCAAGTTTTCCTGAATTATTATATTTTCTCAATTTTTTTTCTTATGAAATGATAAAGCTACCCATTTCATTACGTATGAGGTCAATTTTTTTTTATTGGAGTTAAAATTAACGTAGATGTATGACCGAACCTAACCAACCCTACCTAACCTAACCTAACCTATCTTTATAGGTTAGGTTAGGTTGGGTAGCCGAAAAAGTTAGGTTAGGTTAGGTTAGGTAGGTTAGGTGGTCGAAAAACAATTAATTCATGAAAACTTGGCTTATTAGGCAAATCGGGCCTTGCATAGTAGGCATAGAAGTGCGTTCTGGCTACTAGGTACGACATATATATATATATATATATATATATATATATATATATATATATATATATATATATATATATATATATATATGTATGTATATATATATATATATATACATACATATATATATATATATATATATGTATGTATATATATATATACATATAACATATACAGAACTTTCACATATACATAATTTGCACAAAAATACAGTTGCACCATTTACACTTCAGTTTTTTAAAGCACAACTTGCATAAATACACTATTCACTATATATATATATATATACCTACAGTCAAAATGCACTCTCATTAAAATTGCGCAATTTCCTAAAGATTACTTTCACAAAATACCCACACACAGTCATATAATCCAAAAAATTTTTTGCACTTGCACTTGATCATGAAGATATATTTTTCATATAACATATACAGAACTTTCACATATACATAATTTGCACAAAAATACAGTTGCACCATTTACACTTCAGTTTTTTAAAGCACAACTTGCATAAATACACTATTCGCTCAAAAACAATTACATAATATAAATAATTAACACAACTTGCGTCATTAATATTCATCCTTACGCAATTAATACAACCAAATTTGCAATATAGCTACACAACTTGCTATTTCTAATATCCAGATGTGTTTTTCTATCATCAATCCTAACAAACCAGACCTACCCTAACCTATCCTAACACAACAATAGCTAAATTCAACTGAAATTATCACAGTTTAAGTAAATTTCCTTACATTTATCCTAATTATATCAAACCAAAACCCAAACTCTACTAAATGGACCTAAGCACATCACATTAAGAGAATAAGTTAACTGTTAGATCTGTTAATGTCTATATACAACTGTCATTCCACCCTGGGTTACAACTGATTTTTGCAAATATTTTCTTAGGAGTGTGGTATCGTTACTGGGTATTATTACTCATATTTCTAGAACTCAAGAACCTAAGACCTAACCTCAGATACCACATATACTTAGAAAAGTGTCAATTTGGATATAAACCTAACTGCCCTATCCCAAACTTGCCTGGATCTTTGTTGAAAATTACGACTTCATTGTTAAAAAAGGTTTGATTTTGGGTTTAAACCTAACTGTCCCGTGCCTAATCTACCTGGAACTATGTTCTATATTGCAAGTATATTGATTGGAAGGTTAATTTGGGTATAAATCTAACAAACCTGCACCGAAACTGCTTGGATCTTTGTTGAATAATGGATCTACACTCTTAGAAAAGTAATGTTTTTTGGATATTAACCCAACTGCCTCTCGCCTCTCTCTAAACTGTGATAATTTCGGGTAAATTAGCTATTGTTGTATTGGGATTGGTTAGGTTAGGTCTGGTTTGGTAGGATTGATGATAGAAAAACACATCTGGATATTGGTAATAGCTAGATAGACACAGCACTAACTCCGTGAAATGATCTTGGGAATGAGGTATGTTGTGCTAAGACTGAATGTTGGATATTGGAAATATATATTCAATTTAGATGGAATAGGTGAAAACGTGGGTAAAATGTGTTTTGGCTGTGCTATGATACGAACGATTTGGGAAAATTTGGTGGAAATTGTCTTAAATTAGGTAAATTTTGGAGGGTTATCTTAAATTTTGCCAACTTTAATCAAATCTAGCTTTGGATGTGCTATGTCAGGTTAGGTAAGGATATGTATAGTTGGATATATAATATCTTAGGGGTCTTGAACTGGCTTGTACAGAAAATTTAGTAAATCACCCTATTTCGGTTCGAGTTATAGCTAGCATTTGCAATGGATGGACAGAGGCTTCATAGGGATATATGTGAGGATATGGGTGCTGTAGTCTTAGGAATATGGTATGTTATGCCATGAATGGATGCTAGATATTGGAAATATATATTAAATTTAGATGGTATAGGTTAAACTTGGGTGAATGGGACTTTAGTTGGAATTTGATACGATAAATTTGGTAAAAATTTCTTAAATATGGTTAATTTAGTTAAAATTGTCTTAAATTATTTAAAATTTAGGTGAGACAGCATAAATTTATCCAAATTTAATAAAATCTAGCTTCGAATGTGCTAGGTCATGTTAGGTAAGGTTGTGTAGGGTAGGATATATAATATCTTAGGGGGTAATGAACTTTATGGTCTGACGCCTAGGGATGCGTTTCACAAGGCACAACTTACATTTCAAAGACAAATTTACCATGCATTTGCAAAGGCTTGTATTCTTATAATGAATTTTTATATTCGGGTGAGGTGGTGGAGAACGTGATAGAGATGAACAAGTGGATGAAACAGAATAGATATTAATAGGCTATTACATGCATGAACATTAGCAGGTCATGTTCTTGCTGCTACTGTCTCTGTGTTGGTTCGGGGTCTTGAAGTGGTTAATCACTTTATTAACCTAAAGTGTCACGTGATGAAAAATGTGAGTGTCAGACCACGAAGGAAGGATTGAAACAGGAATTTCCTGTTTCCAAGATTTTGAAAACAAAACGTTCAATTAATTTTGTAACTTCATTGTGTTTTTTTTCAAAATGGTGGCACAGAAATCACTGAACGGTTGATTCAATTCACTTCACCTTCTCCTGCCTATATAACCAATCTACTGATTTGTAAATCCATCTGAAGATGCATTATTAAATACGAAAGTGCTTAAGGAAATTCCTGTTTCAATCCTTCCCTCCGTCGTGGTTTGGCACTGTCACATTTTTCATCATGTGCTAATTTTCGTGATTTACACATATAATGTGAACCACGCACTCTATTAATGCTGTTCCCTCAGTCTGCTTTCTTCGTAACCATCTTTGCTACTCAACTAGTGAAAGCACACTGCACTCGCACCCGTCTCAAATTTCTGAAACAATATCTTAGAGAGAAAGTTTTACCGAAGTCTGCTACCTGTCCGTCTTATCAAATTAGGTGATCAACCCTTTAGTGATTTCTGTGCTACTATTTTGAAAAAAAACATTGAAGTTACAAAATCAAGTGAACGTTTTGTTTTCAAAAACTTTAATACAGCAAACAGAAATTTTCATCACGCCATACCTTAGGACTTTAAAAGTTCTTTGATGGATGAAATCTACAGTGACCTACGTAGAAAAATACATCAGTTACAGAATATTCTAAGACGCAAGCTAGAATGTCTGATAAAAAACAGTGATTGGACCAAGAAATCTAATCCAAACAAAGTGTTGAATTTGTCATCTAAATCGATAAGTGAAAATGTGGTTGCTGTTTTGCGTTATGGTATGTCATTTGCCATTTCAAATCAACCCTCTGCAGTTAAGATTTCTAGTTCTTTGTTACAGCTCGAAAAACTAAACTTTCTCTCTCAACAAAACTTAAACCTGGTTATAGGTATTGTTTATGGTTCAATGTTGACGTCTCAAACAAGCAATTTCTCAAGAATGTTCAGGCGAAGCCTACAAGAGTTAGGAGCCGATCCTTTCATTCTTATAACAAAGGCTGACAAATCCAGATCCTTTATTGCCATTGATTTCAAACTTGTACATTAAATTCTTCGAACAAAAATTTGTTAAAAAAATTACCTCTGGAATCATTCCGTGGTTTAGATATGTTAATGATATTTTGTGTAATTGCCTACAAATGTAAATTCAGACTAATTTGTATCTAAACTTAATGATCAAGTCACCTGTATAAAATTTACTATGGAGACTGAAATTGATAAATGTTTGCCATTCTTAGATATTCTTATTCATAAGAAAGATTTTTCACTAAAGTTTAGTGTTTACAGAAAGCCTACATATAATTTATCTTATATTTATTATTTCACAGGGCATAGAAACACTGTGAGACAACCAATTTTTTTATCTATGTATCTAAGAGCTCTTCGGGTTGTTAGTCCAGAATTCTTAGATGAAGAGTTTAAGAATATTGATTCTATTGGTATCAAGCTTTGTTATCCACTCAATTTTTTTAAGTTTGCCGTAGCATAGCACGTCGTACATATTATAATAATATATGCAGTGAGAAAATTCGCCCAAAGAATGTGTTATGTTTACCATATTTTTCAGGGTTTGAAAATATATTCAGGGCCTTGAAAATTTTGAATATTCATGTATTGTTTAATTACGAAAATACGGTTGGAAAACTATTAGTTAGAAACAGTCCTCGTAGTGATAATTGTGTCATTTACAAAATACCTTGTAAAGACAGTAATAGGTTCTATGTAGTGCAAACATCTAAAGATTTGAAATTTAGAGTTTCGCAACATAAGTACTCTGTAAGACACAGCCAATTGTCTAATGCTTTGTTTGTTCTTTTGTCAGAAAATTCTTACCAAATTGATTGGGAGATGACATCTTCAATAACGAATTGTAAAACATTTTCAATTAGAACATAATTGAATCTGCTTTAATACAGATTACAAAATTATGGAATTTGGACATTTCATGTTCAAATGGTGGTTTGTATAATATAGATCCATTTTTTGATTGATCAGTTAAAGAGCAATTTGAGTAGGATCATTAATATACATTTGTCTCAGTAATACCTTGCATCCACTATCTTATGATATTAATATCCACGTTTGGCCCATATGTGGTTTGGGCTACTACTTGGTTTGGCAGCTCCTATTTATATATCCACCCAATCTCATTCATATGTATGTCATTGTATTTCACTTCACGTCACCTCTATCCTGCCTATGTAACATCAATCCAATATAAATGGATTGATGTTACACTGAGGTGAGGGTGGATGTCTTGAGCATTAATGAGGTGTGGATGGATCTGCTGTCAGAGCAGATATCATGAAAAACGCCTGATTGATGTTATAGCTCGTTACAGAAAATTATATGTGTATATCGTTGAAGACTTCAACAGGGGATTGAGTAGTGTTCCTGTGTTTGAGTCTGATATTTAGTACCGATGCGAGGAACATACTTGTTAGTTCATACTCTGTGTTGTCTCTTTGGTTTCGAAGGAATGGGCGGTAGGCTGTTACATTCATTCCCATGCTCAATAAACGATCTTTGGCTGGGCACTATAAATATCAGGTGTAGATAGGTAAGCTGAGCAAATAGTTTGGCGAAGAGTATGGCATACCTGCAGATGAATGGGCTTAATAAGGGTCCATAATAATAATAGAGCCTTCTGCATATTGATGGAGTGACTTGATTGAAGGGTATAAATGGATACACTGGGTATAGACAAGATATTAATAGGATCTTCTGAAGTTTGAATAATTGGGGTCATAATTGAGGTGTTTAAGTGGATACACTGGGTATTAACTGACAATTAAAAGGGTATTGCTGGAGAATCTTCTGCAGACAATAATGATGACATGATTGAGGTGTATTAGTGAATACAATGGGTATTAACTGGCTATTAATAGGGTATTGATAGAATCTTTTATCTCTATTAATAGGGGAAAATCAGCTACCTTTATTCTTATGAATCTTTTGCAATTTTTATAGGTGACATGTTGAAGCGTGCAAGTGGATAAACGAGAATGAAAAGGGGATATTAAATAATTAGAGAATATAATAGACATTAGGTGAGAAATGGGTAAATACCAGTGTGAACATTATGTTATTTATTCACTTGCTTCTCATACATATGCCTTCAACAGTTTATCTAATAGTGGCAGTTGATGTTGTGGTTTAAGATGGGCTGAAAGTAAATAGGAGATCCTGTAAGGTTCCCTGCAAAGGCCTTCTGCAATTTCATTCTTACGTTCAAAATGCAGGCTAAACTAGAAATAATATTTGAAAATGGGCAAAAATATTAAAATGTGTTTAAATATGTTATCACAGAAAACGGGCTTATTGTGGGAAGATGAAGGATGACGTCATCACATATTAGGGTTGACAGAATGCAGTCCTTTAATTCCCTTGACTAAAATATTGAAAATGGGTGTGAATATGAAAAGGGGGCTTAATACTCTACTCAGAAAATGAGCTTATTGAGGGAAGATGAAGACTGGCTGGCTGATGAGGTCATTGACCATCAGGGATGACTGGTTGTGCAGAGTCCCCGAGGTGAGCACATTTCGGGATGACTGGAGGCGGCCATTTAATCCCCTTGGGCGAAAAAATAAGGGCCAGAAGGGAGATGTTTAATTCCTCTTTTTGGAGAATTATATGTGATGGAAGGGAGCAGTTGGTAAATGATACGAAAGAAAAATTAAAACACCCCTAGTGCAAAGACCGACTGTGGGGAGAAAGTAAAAATTAAAACGCCTTTACTACTATGGCCTGCGAGGGGAAAAAATTAAAACTCCCCTATTCCTATGGCCTGCGAAGAAGGAGGAGGGGGCGGACAACGCTGCAGGCCATAGGGATAACTTCCACTACTACGTCTTGGTTTGTGGTAGTGCTTGTCATCTAGGAGAGTAAGGCTTCAGCAACATTACTGTGTTGCCCGCAGGAACATCTCGTGTCACCACGTGGTGAGGCTCCTGGGCGTGGTGGGCGACTACACTCCCGTCTATGTGGTCATGGAGCTCATGCCGCTCGGCGACCTCAAGTCCTTCTTGAAGAAGCATCCGCCTAACTTTCTTACCGGCCAGGTAAGCCAATAACAATTGCAGATAATCTTAGATACATAAATATATAATGCATACAATTTTTAATTCTTCGAGCCTTCCAAGAAAAGTGTAATTTATTTTTATTATAATAGTGTAATAGTTGATATTTAAATGTAATATTCAGAAAATATATATCAGGCTTACTAAGACATAATTATGTCAATAAAATACTGAGGTGTACAAAATGGTCTTCAATAAACAAATGCACAAGAGCCGTGATGAAGGCTCAAAGTTACACCCGGGATGATCCTAGACGCTGCCTTAGTCAACTGCACCACGATATGGTCAAATTTTGATAAATCACGCTATTGTCATTTCTGTGTGTCTTAAATATGGTTACAGAATAAATATGGGCCACAGAAGTAGTAATGTACTAAAAATGTAATGAAATGTTATTATTTATGGTAAATCTGCTCAAGAAAATTTTTCAGTTAAGTTACGTCATGGGGTTGGGGGAGGATCAGGAGGGTCACAGAGGGGGTCGGGAGCGTCACAGGGGGAATGAGAGCTTCACATAGGGGGTCGAGAGCGTCACAGAGGGTCAGGAGTGTCTCAAAAGGGTCGGGAAGGTGACAGAGGGGTGTCGAGAGCATCTTGGGGGGGGGGGGGGGGTCGGAAGCGTCCTATAGGAGTATGAAGGCTCACAGGGGGAAGTTGGGAGCGTCCTATAGGGGTATGAAGCGTCACAGGGGAAGGTCGCGAGCGTCATAAGGAAATATTAGTGATGGAGGCTCAGAGAGACATATAATTTTTGGGAGCCATTTCCACTAAACCTCCAGGGTTTCCAGGTAAAATTTCCTGTTTCCCGCTTTGTTCTTGATGGTTTCTTATGGGAAAAATTCAGACCAAAAATCACTGATTAGGAGTTGAGGGTTTTTTATGGGGGAAATTTGAGGCAAAAATCAATCATTCGTTCCTAAAGGTTTCTTATGGGGTAAATTCAGACCAAATATCACTCATTCGTTCTTAAAGGTTTGTTTTTGGAGAAATTAAAAAATGTTCAGTGTTCAATTTTATGAAATATTTCAGAGTTCGTATAATCATAGAAGTGTATTTAAGAGTTTATGAGTCTTAACTTAACTAAGAAGCTTTCCACAAGACCATTTTTAAGTGTATATGTTCATAGAAGTTTGTTAAGGGAAAATAGACATCTTAGCAGTAAGTTTTATATCCATTTACTAATGTTTCACCAGTAAAGGACCCAAATTATTCAGAGACCAGTTTCAGACCAAATTTTCATCAGAGACCATTTTAAAACCGAAATTGCTTAAAGACCAGTAAAAGACCAAAATATGACAGAGTCCATTATAAGACTGAAACTATTCGGAGTCCAGTTTAGGCCGAAAATTTAACTGCGTCCAGCTTAAGACCAAAATATGACAGAGACCATTATCAGACCGATTTTCATTTGAGTCCAGTTAAGACTAAAATTTGACAGTCCAGTTTGAGATTAAAATTCGTTTGAGACCAGTACAAGACCAAAAATATGTTAGTGTCCATTTAAGACCAAAGTAATTTCAGAGACCATTTTAGACCAAAAATTCTACAGAGTACAGTTGAAGACCGAAATTATTCAGAGTCCAGTTGAAGACATAAGTTATTCAGAGACCAGTTGAAGACCAAAATATTTTAAGTGTCCGTTTTATGACCGAAAATGTGACAGACCAGTTAAAGACCAAAATGTGTAAGAGACCACCTTTATAAGTGTAGTTTTGCTACTAATAGCCCAATTTTAGCCCAATTTAAAACATTCATATTTCAGCCATAGGAAGACAAGAAAATTGTTGTACCGAGTTCTAGCTCCAGTCCCCACCTTAGTTCTCTCTCGTATCTTCTTTAGTATCTAATCAATTTCCTCGAGATTAAAAACTTAGCTATTTCATACATAGTAAATATGATCAAAACAATTTCCTAATACTAGCTCTTGTCCCCGCCTTAACCCCCCTCGAGTATCATCATAAATACCAGAAAAATTTCCCTGAAATTTAAAAACCACTGTATTTCAGACATGGTAAAATACTATAATCTAGTTACAAAGCTCTAGCTCTTGTCCTCCGCCTGTTACAACTCTGTCAATACCCGATCAATTTCCCTGAAATTTAAAGCAGACATACTTCTAACTGCGTAAATAAAGTGTGACGATAATCTCTTTCAAGAGAGATTGAGCCTGCTCTTCCCTACATAAAGTAACTTATATATATACAACAATAAGATGCTACCTTCAAGATACGTCTATTAGTAGCACAAAACGTTTTGACCAGGAGGCAAACGTACCCTAAACTCCCCCCTACTCCACACTCCCTCCATGCCGTCTCGTCACCGACCACAGCAAACTACCAGCCAGCAAACTACCATTCCCAGCCTTCTGATTGGTGACCCGCCGACTGCACACCTGCACCTCAGCGCCTTCTTCTTAGTCGATGTCTGGGCTTGAACCAGTCATTGAAGTTAGAATATCTTGTGCTCTCAAGCTGTGAACAACTAACTGATATACGCTCTGTCTATCAGGTAGATGTTTCTCAGCTAGCGCTTTATTCTGAGCACCTGCTTATTTCATTTTGTCTTTATTTTATGTTTAGAGTAACGTCACCCTTGTTCTTAATTTTTATGTTATATTTTTTGACTAGTTAGTTTGCACTGTACATAGCCAAGGAATTGTCTTTGTTTTTAATTTGCTTTCAATTTAATTAAAGTTTCATTATTCATACTATGTGTTTTGCATGTATTCCCTTACTTTACCACAGACAACAGCCAAGCAGTCGATCTTTTTTTTCTTTAATGTGATAGGCATTGACACCAGCCATTAGGAGGACTGCCGAACATCTACATTCCTTCATTTTCCCGTCACAAAAGAAAATAGTATTACAATATTATAGCTTTTGTCCCCCTGCCTTAGTTCGCTCCTGTAAGTTAATTATTACCTGTGTAAATCCCCTGAGATTTTAAAACCCCCCACTGCATTTCAGACCCCTGTAAAAAAAATCAAGAGATTAACCGAGCTCCCATTCCCGTCCTCCACTTTAGTTCATCAAATTTAACTATTTCAGATCAAGACCCGCTCATCCTATCACCTGTTCAAAGTAAGCATATCCTCTCCTTCAATACCCTTTGTTTACTCAGCTATGTAAATAATCACTAATGAGCTAATTATCACACGTCATTTCACTTTTTTTTGGTATATACAAGAGTTGTTACATTCTTGTACAGTCAGTCTCCGTGGTGTAGTGGTAAGACGCTCGTTACCTTCCCCTCCCTTATCTGCTCCACTCCCCACACTCTTATCTTCCCTTCCTCCCTAACCCCCACACCCCTACTCCCTGCATCTCGCCCCCTTCCCTTCCCCTCCCTTGCTTTCCTTACCCCACAACTTCCCCCTCCTTTACATCTCAGAACTCCCTCTCGACCTTATCTTCCTCTCCATCTCCCTTCATCTCGCGCATTCCCCCTTCCCCAGATTCATTCATCCCTTACCTTCGTTTCTCTCTTACCTCCCCCAACTCCCTTTCGCCCTTATCTTCCCCTCCCTCTCCCTTACTCCCTCTTCATCTCATCTGACCCCCTACTCTCCACTTCATCTCGCCCATTCCCCAACTTAACCAAACCTTCAATAATCTTACTGTATTTCTATGTTTTCTCTTTGTATGATCTTGAAATATCCTCCCAAATGTCCATTCCATATTTTTCCCCTGTTTCTCCATGTTCTGCAAAATGTTCGCAGCATGTTCAGTTTATATTTTTCACCCATTTCTCCATGTTCTTCACAATCTTTTTCACATGTTTTCTGTGTTCTTTATCAAGTTCTCATAATGATCTTAGCATGTTTTCGCAAGTTCAAAGGTCATTCTTCGCATTCTTTGTGTTCTTTGTCAAATATTTTCAATAGCATTACTGTTCCCTCTTCAGGGAATCTCTGTCTTCCATCCGCGTGTATAATATCCATCTTGTTCAGTCCTCATCTCTGTAAAATAGAAGAATAACAGTTTAGATAGCGTTTACACCAGTACAATATTCATCATATGCACAAAAATCTCAAAACAAAAGTACTCACCATTCTAAGATAGTTTTTTCATATGTAGACTCATTCAGCCTGTCATCTTCGCTTCCAAGCACATTTTCCGGCAATTTTCGCTCTTATTGTAATATAATGTTTCATAGCAGCTCAGCATATTTGTAATTATAGCATAAGATAGTTTCATTACTTTCCTATCATTCAGTATATAAGATCCATAAGTAAAATTAGTTTCAAATAGGTTTAATGTGTATTTTAGATCCTTGTTTGAGAGGTGATAACAGAAAAAAATTGCATATTGCCCGCATTCATATGTATGTATTTAGACTCTGAAGTCGTTCTGTGAACATATATACTTTGCAGTCTTGATAACAATTTAAAAACTCTAAAATGTATGGCGAATACACATTTATTCCATAAGAATCTATTATAACTATTTTCTTTTTAGATTTGTACACAGCAGTTCAGTGTTCCATCACTTCCATAGTCTCTTCCTATTGTATTTATTAGAAACATAATCGGATCGTTTCATTATTTTATATATATAAATCGCTAAATAACTTCCTATATATATATTCAACTTTGTTGCTCGTAATATCTTTCAATGCAGTATTAATTTGTTTACAGTTCATGCTCTAGTATTGCACATGACTCGCCAAACGGAAGAAATTCTCAAAACTCCCGTCGTATTTCCAAATATGATAATAACGTTATTTGATTTTATCAGAACTGCAAATTCTAGCGTAATTCTCAAGTTGCCCGATGCTTCTATGGGAAGCGTGTCTCTCAGTTCCTCAGGCGTTAGTCTAAATGTGTCAAGGTATTACAGGCGTTAAAGCCTACTGTATTTTGAGTCTCATAATATAGTTTTGAACATTTATTCGGGAACTTACAAGTTATATCAAATAAATTCGTCCCATCCCATGTAATATATACATTAGTTAAATCACAGTGATCGAAATAAAGAGGCTTATGTGTATATGCTTCAGACATTCTTCCCATGTTTGTCATCATAACATATAATTTATCCGGGATAATGTTCCCCCATGGCTGGTCAATACTTAATCTCTGCTGTCCATTCCATAGAATAAACGTCTTGTAGAGTGTCTTATTAAACGTATAAGTTACTGGCGAATTTTGTTCTACGAGCGGCCAATCAATAGCCTCCAATCCAGATGCGAAAGACGTTATCCGATCAATCCACATCCTAGCTAGTTTAATGTTAAACTTGTATCCAGGTTCGTTACTATTTATAACCCACGGATCGGTGTTGAGTTATAATCTCAAACGAATATCAACTCCATCCAAAAGATGTTCTCTTAAAGTTGTAATATTCAATAACAGTTTAAGGCAGCAGTTTCCTCCCTCAGTTTTTAACTATGTATATCGAGATTTAAGGTCCGCTGAGGCATTCTTAAAATAATCTGCGTCATATTTTTCAGGAAAAACGTCATTATAAAAATTCGTTAGTTGTTTAGACCGTTCTGCTTTACATTCAGAAAGCGTTCTCATTAGTTTTACATAGGATAAATATGAAAATAATGAATTAGTTTTCACCACCTGCTCATTTAAATATACAGTTACAGCCTTAAACATCGTCTGGGACAAGCCGTTAACTATTGACGCATTTTTAATATCTGCTAAAGCTGTAATTCCATCAGGTCTCGTTAATTCAACCATCAGTTCTAGCGCCAGGCTTGAAAGATCAATAAATTAACCCTTAACTCTGGGGATACAGCATTCGATATAAGAATCTTTAAATTTATTGTTAATACTTGAATTCACAGGTAAAATATCTTGCGTCTGTCTTGAAAATATCGCACTTTCAACCATTCTATGCGCATTAACTTTAGGAAAGCCATCACTTATAGCAGTTGTATAGTTTTCTAACTTGCAATGCAGCACTAGGAGCCTTTATACTCATCATGGTTAAGTCTGTTATATAACTATAACTGTTTTATGAAAACACGTCTTTATATCTGTCTATTCTCTTTATATATGCCGGTTGTATCTTTTTCTTTTTCTTTATTCGCCCACCTGCTAATAGTTTTGGGCTTATGCTCTTCAATGTTTCCATACTGCCCTTCCTAGTAGCGTCCTTCAAAGTCCCTTGTTCTGTATTTATATCCTGCAAAACATTCTGTCTCATTGTCAATGCAGCTGGAATAATAGTTTTTAATAGGAAAGGAGTGGCTTTGCGAGCTAGGCCAGTTAAGAAACTTAAAATTCTATCCCCTCTTACAAGTCTTCTCTCAAAAACCCTAATATCGCCTAATCCTCCATCTGTATATTTCTGTATTTAAAATAGTAGTTAGCTCTATGCAGTTATTGCTCGCTAAAATATTTGACTTTAAGGTGAAAGATGTATTCACAGTATTAAAATCAGATAAATTTGTATTACTCAATAGAAGTTGAAGTGAAATATGACTTTCCTTATCATTCTTCTAAACTGCAAAATAAGATGTAGACAAGAATATATTCTTCAAGCACATTTCGTAAGCTTTATTAGAGTCTAACGGCAGCTGATTATGTAATCTGTTTTCAAAGACGTTTGTAGCATTGTTTTTATAAACATCCGTATCTGAGTTACTTGCTGAGTATATAACGTAACTATCCATCCAGTTATCTAATATTAATTTATTAAAATAAACAGAAACACGTATCTTTAAACTCACCATAATATAATATCTAGGATGATGTTCCTTCATCTCCCGCCTTCATCCGCCTCTTCAAACTTGGGGGAGGAAACACTCGATTTTTTGAATCTACATTTTATAAACAAATTTTTAGGCGTTGATGTAAACAAAATTCGATTATGGGCAATTTTTCTTCTGAGAATAACTATTTCGGAGAGCACATCCTGCCTATGACGTCGTCAACAATATTCAATCTAGTAACTGGAGATGTGATGTTCCCTTTCTCGTTCCACTGTACAAGTACAGTTGTATTAAAATAATTTAACAGGGAGACTGTAAAATTATAATCTTTAAGATTTAATCTCAAGTCTATCAAATGATGTATAACAGGATATGTTCTCAGTGGCGGATTCTCTACATTTACTGCCATAGGCTTCTGCTGATCAATAACTTTTTGCGGTACAAGATAGAATTCTTTCATTATTACTTATTAAATAGCTTTGAGATAAAAATGATAGCTATGGAAAGTAAAATACCCAATAAGTTACCTCCTCTTTTACTCGTAAATATTTCTTTCTTGAGTGACAGCTTTCTTTTTACTGGCTAATGTATGGAGTAGAGCTCTATTTTTAGAAAGTCCTTATAAAATTGACTTTCTAACTTCAATTATATTTTTTAAGAAATTAATAAATATTTCAGATAGGCAAAGTATATGTTGTTTTTTAAGATTCCTAATTATCTTTTTCCTGGATGTAATATTAAGTTTAGCTAATAGTTCAATAAAACCGCAATACTTGCTAACTAATGGCTGCTTCTTGATAGTTTCCTCAAGTCATTTGAATTCACCCACTGATCAAATGAACTGTCGTAACCGACGTATCTAACTTTATATAAAGTAGTATTTCCAACTTTACGTTTACTTATAATTCTCTCAATATCAAATGTCTCTGACAAGTATGTAGGAGTCAACTCCTCTCTGTAAAACCCACCTTCTATAAGTCTGTTATTTAAATCCTTTAGATAATATAACTTAGATAATAAGATAATATAATTAATTTAGTTAATATATACAGGTTGCTTGTTATCTATTTGAGCAATATTAAATATTTCCGTGGTGTTCTGCTGATGAAAACCTCCGTTAAACTTTGAAATACGATTAGATAAGGCCAGCCGTACTGTATCTCCCACAGAGAGAATACTGATGCGCGGTGTAGTCTGTTGCTCCCTTTTATGCATGAGCTTAAACTGTCAAGTCACATCTTGAGGTGAAGATAAAGCATGTACATCAATAGGTATTTTCCCCTTTAATCCACTATAGGGTGTTCTGATATATGTTTCAATCAGGTGGGGTCAGGACATTTATATAGGTTAAGGTATTGTAAGCCGGTAAATATTTATATATGTTAGTTTTCAATGTTTATATATATCTCTCTGCAATGCTGGCTTTAGTTTCCTGAGAAAGTACACTGTATAGTTCGATGTTTGTACCATCTAACATTCGTTTCATATATTTAAAATAAAATTGTCCCCCCTTATCCGTGTTGCGCTTCCTTATGCATTTTGATGAAGGTAAATCCAGAATAGCTTTCATTGCTTTGCTTACACTCTGCCCTGATTTAGTGGTCAGTGGAACAACGTGAGCAAACCTCGAAAATATATCAACACAAACTAATAAATATTTAATATCCTTATTGTGTTTAGCTAACAACGTCATGTCAGCCAAGTCGCTGATAAAGAAGGCTTTAGGTTTTGGTGCTAAGATACGTCTGTGCTTAAATTTACGTTTTTTTTTTAATTGATGTAAGGTTTTTGCATTTGCATTAGACATCTTTAAATATTCTTTCAGATCTTATAAAGTTAATTTAGGGATTATTTTCTTTGCAGCCTTATACAAATTTAAAACACCGCCTAACCCGCCTATGGACTTGGGGTCATTGTATATTCGATTAAGTGCTTGTGTAAGATATTGATACACTATTTCATAAGGGGGTTCATTTACAATATTTCCCCTAAATATTATTGATTCAGGTGTTTTAACGCCCAAGTCAACTAGTAAATACACATACTGTCTAGTAATCACTCTCTTATATATATTTAAAAAGTTCTTGTCATTTTGCTTGCCGAATATTTGTCAACCTAATGTTTCTATCTGGAATAAGTCTCTCGATTTAAACAGAACAAAATGAGATGCATTTAAACTTATAGATCTAGAAAATTTCCCACTTAAAAATATATTTTGGGCAATAAAAATAACAGATGTTCTCATGCATTCCTCTAGTGAAAATATCATTTACTATTTTAGAGTATGTAGATTCAACTTATAAGTCATCATATACCGCCAACATATATACGATGTGTCCGCTGGAGAACTATCGTCTAGGG
Source organism: Procambarus clarkii (assembly GCF_040958095.1). NCBI lineage: Eukaryota > Metazoa > Arthropoda > Malacostraca > Decapoda > Cambaridae > Procambarus > Procambarus clarkii. Next base: position 9,266,348 of record NC_091230.1, on the reverse strand, counting down.
GATTTACAATTTCTGAGGAATAAGATATCATATATCTAACTAGCAGTACCCAGCCACGCTTTGCTGTGGCTCACCAACGCAAGTGCATTTGCTGAGCCACAGCAACCTTCCCTGTCCCCCAGTTCTCTCCACCATTCCCCACTCATCCATCCCCTCTTCCTTCCCACCATGCCCCACTTCCCTGTCCCTTTGTCCTCCCCACCATTCCCCACTCCACCATCCCCTCTTCCTTCCCACCATGCCCCACTTCCCTGTCCCTTTGTCCTCCCCACCATTCTCCATTCCCCCATCCCCTCGTCTCACCATCCCAAACTTCCCTATCCCCTCGTCCTTCCCCCACCATTACCTCCTCCTTTCCCTCCATTACCCCCTCCCTTGTCCCCTCGTCCCCTCAACCCCCCCACCATCTCTCACTTCCGTCCCCTCATCATCCCTACCATTCCTCACTCCCTCATCCGATGCCTTCCCAAATGGTCTGATGGTCCCATCAGAAAATTGGGAACATCAAGTGATCTGATGTTCCCATCACTGAAATATAAGAAAAACAATTAAACAATGAACTTAAAATATGAAAAGGAAAAAAATAAACTATACTCACGAAATGAACGGTATGGTAAACAACACAGCTCAATTCCAACGCAATTCACATAAAATAATTAAATCAAAATGAAAATTAATCAAAATGTATGAAAATTCAATTTATCAATGCAATCAGAAACATTCAAATGGAATTATAACATATTTAGTATATCATGTGTGTTACTCTTACATGCAACAGATGGCCCTGTTTTTCAAGAAAACCATTGTTTTACCTGTAACTGGTGTGGCAGCTATGTTTATACATATGAAATGAACGGTATGGTAAACAACACAGCTCAATTCCAACACAATGCCACACAAAATAATTCAAAAAAAATTAAATAAATCGAAATGTATGAAAATAAAATTTATCAATGCAATCGGAAATATTCAAATGGAATTCGTGACATATTTAGTATAGCGTGCATGTTGCTATTATGTGCAACAGATGGCGCTGTTTTTCGAAAACGCATGTTTTTACCTGTCACAGAGGTGGTATCTATAAGTAGGTATATTAAAAGATGCGCATATTCGAATGGAACGTTGTTTCAAAATTTCAAAGCAATCGGTGAAGAACTTTCGGAGATTACAGAGTGTGTTGCTCTTACATCCAACAGATGGCGTTGTTTTTCAAAAAAAACATGTTTTCTCTGGTCACAGGTAAGGTATGTATATAGTAGGTATATAGAAACACGCGTCTATTCGAATGCAATGTCGTGTCAAAATTTCAAAGCAATCGGCAAAGAGGTTTCGAAGATTTCTCTCCCATGAAAAAAACAGTTTTTCAAAAGAAGCATGTTTTTTTCCGTCACAGACGTGACATCAATAAATTATGTATATAAAAACCTGCTCGGATGCGAATGGAAAATTGTGTGAAAATTTCAAAGCAATCGGTGAAGAACTTTCGGAGATTAGCGATTTTGAACAAACGAACATTTCCATGTTTATTTATATAGATTAGTGGATGGGCTTTTAACTCTTTATACCCGCTTCTACAGATAATTATTTTAGCAAAGTTCTGTTGATATTTCTCTATCATTTTAGAACATAAATTGCTCTTCCCACCATTTGAAAATCCTGCTATAATAATTCTTATTGGCTCGCTAAATATATTCAACTGGGCATCAGTAATAACTTTTTTCTGCCCTTCCATGATGATGATTGGTAAAATAGACTAACTACCAATATATACAGAAATGGGTATTTAAACAAAATGTACTTTCAAGTTTTATTTAGAAAGTTATCAATACAGTAACAAATTAACATAAACATTTTAACATAGACATTGAATCATATTTTAAAATAGACATTGAATCATATTTTAACATAGACATTACATAAAAAAATTTGAACACAGACATTACAATATGTTAGTTATTATAAAGGAACATTTGCTGGACGGTTTTATCCCGGTTATTCCACAGATTAAATATGGGGAATAATGGACGTCTTGCTGGGGGATTATCCTCAATTACCCGTTTGTCGACATGCACCTCGCCATCTCCCTGATCCTGATCCTTTACCTGTACTACCGGTATTTCATGCTCTGGTATGTCTGGGTGACTGTATGTGAGTGACTCTGTTGGACTAATTTGGTACCGCTAGTCATCAAAAACTGAAAGGACGCACTTAGTGTTTTTACATGTGCATCTCTGATCGCTAACGTTACGAATAGAGCGAGATATGAAATGAAAGTTGTACTTGTTTCTAAGATATTTTGGAATGATGCGTGCGACAGTTTTTTGCTGATGATATGGAATCCCTTTACATTTGCATATGTGTTCTGTATCAAGAGTAAGGAGCGAATATGTTTCAGGCTTAAGAGCAACTAGTTCTGTTATAATTTTATCCTTTACTTTCGACTTGTGGAGTCCAAGCTCACCTTTACGAGCAGCTGGGATGTGCTCCATCATAATTACTGAAATCTAAGTAATCTACTCGAGGAGTTTTTGTCATTTCCTGGAAAGGCATCTTTGCAGGCTAGAGTGAAAATGAATGAAGAAGAAGCACAAGATCTACAAGAAGCAGATCATCAGTGTACCTAGCTTCCTCGGGAGATACCTGTTTTGTACCACATAAGATCCAATACCCTTTCTCTAGATTACAGGGAATATGTTCTAACACTTGCCCTATAACTGATAACTGTCTAATAATAATAAGGTCAGATAACTGTCTAATACCTTCCTGGGGAAGTAACAGCCATGCACGCTGCATATAAGCAGTTGAAATGAAGACACAAGATGTGAGCATCTTTATCAGAGCTGGGGTTGGATGTGATGTCTCATTTATAGCCAGAGTGAACTCTCTTAATGATGATGTGAAACCCCCTCTAAGACTTCTTCTAAGCATGTTGTATATATTTTGATCATATACATAATCCAGCACAGCTTGAGATTTGAACAAGAACGCATCCAAAGTGTATGTAGGCAGTGGTATGTACAAGAAAATGTCTAATTTATAAATTTCCTTTAAGGATTTGCACTAGAGTGTAAATATATCAAACCAGGGTTTTACACAACTCCCCCATGCACTCGAGCGATGTCAATAGGCCGTTCGCCCGTATTTTATTACACACACATTACACACTGACATAGCTCGAGTGCATGGGGGGGAGTTGTGTAAAACCCTGATTTGTGCCTCGGAAAGGCTGCAGGATCCAGTAAGTTCAGTAGAACTTCGGTTTCAACTCCTTTTCACTATGTCGTAGCTCAGTCGATTAAGACATCGTCTGGGATGCTCTCCGACGCAGGTTCGAATCATCGTCACGGCCATTGTGGATTTGTTCATTTGACGCACCACGCAATTGTGATTTCTGAGTGTAATGAATTAAAGGAGAAGAGGGAGAACGGCTTATTGACATAGCTCGAGTGCATGGGGGGAGTTGTGTAAAGTCCTGGTTTGTGCCTCAGAGAGGCTGCAGGATCCAGTAAGTTCAGTAGGACTTCGGTTTCAACTCCTTTTGACCATGTCGTAGCTCAGTCGATTAAGGCAACGTCTGGGGATGCTCTCGGACGCAGGTTCGAATCCTCGTCACGGCCCTTGTGGATATGTTCATTAGATAGATAATACTTACGAGCTGGGTTGTTGATTCTTCCTCCGCCGCCGAGTACAAGATTCTCGTGGGTACGAATGGGAACTCCAGTAATGTAAAAAATTTCTGTATTATTAAATTACTTGTTTTATTGACTAATCTTGATTACTTGTTACAATACACAATTATTAATGTTTAAATTACGAATGATCTATATAAATGAAAATGGAAATGTTTGTTTGTTCAAAATCACTAAGCTCCGAAAGATCTTCACCGATTGCTTTGAAATTTTCACACAATGTTTCATTCGCATCCGAGCGGGCTTTTAAATACAAACTATATGGATGTTACGTCTGTGACGGGGAATAAAAATGTTTTTTTTTTAACTGTTTTTCACATGAGGGAAATCTTTGAAACCTCTTTACCGATTGCTTTGAAATTTTGACACAACGTTGCATTCAAATAGGAGCATGTTTTTATATACCTACTATATACATGCTTCACCTGTGACAGGAAAAACATGTTTTTTTTTAAAAGCAGACCATTCGAATACACGTGTGTTTTTATATATCTAATATACAGAGGCCACACCTGTGGCAGGTAAAATCATGCTTTAAAAAAAAAAAGTGTGATCTGTTGCGTGTAAGTGGAACACACGCTATACTAAATATGTTACAATTACATTTCAAAGTTTCCGATTGCAGTGATAAGTTTAATTTTCATAGATTTTGATTTATTTTCATTTTGATTTATTTATTTTGTGTGACATTACATTGGAATTGAGTTGTGTTGTTTAACAAACCATTCATTTCGTAAATATAAGTATCGATACCACACCTGTGACAGGCAAAATCATTCATTTTTTAAGAAACAGTGCAATCTGTTGCATGTAAAAGCAACACACGCTATACTAAATATGTTAAGATTCCATTTCAGTGTTTTCAATTGCATTGACAAATTGAATTTTCATAGAGTTTGATTTATTTTCAGTCTGATTTAATTATTTTGTGTCATATTGCATTGGAATTGAGCTGTGTTGCTTACCATGCCGTTCATTTCATGAGTGTAGTTTATTTTGTTATTTTTTTCATTTTTCATTTCGTGTTTAATAAGTTTTTCATATATTTCAATGATGAGAACATCAGATCATTTGATGTTCCCCATTTTCAGATCAGAATATCAGATCATTTGGGAATGCATCAGACGAGGGAGTGGGGAATGGTGGAGAGGACAAGGGGACTGGAGTAGGGGCTGGTGGGGAGGACGAGAGGACAGGAGATGGGGGTAATGGTGTGGAGGACGAGGGAAGGGAGGCGTTGGGGATGTTTGGGACGGGGGACAGGGGAATGGAGAATGGTTTGCAGGATAAGGGGACAGGGGAGTGGAAGATGGTGGGGAGGACAAGGGGATGGAGGAGGGGGAAATGGTAACGAGGACGAGGAGACAGGGGAGTGGGAGATGGTCGGGAGGAGGAGAAAATGGTGGAGTGGGGAATGGTTAGGAGGACGAGGGGACGGTGGAGTGGGGTATGGTGGGGAGGACAAAGAGACGAGGGAGGGAGGGAGGGGGGTGTGGGCGGGAGGACGAAGGGACAGGAGAGTGGAGAATGGTTGGGAGGACGAGATGACGGGAGAGTGAGGAATGGTTGAGGGTTAGGAAGATGCGATCCATTCACATAAATTTTGGGGGGTGAAATATTGAGATGTTAATTCACATATATTTATGAAATAAGACATATAAATAATAATTTGATTACCAATAATAATAAAGAGTTAACTACTATAAGAACACGGGAAACGGCTTAGCTGTCAGTGGTGATTGTAGACTGCATCCAGCCTCTACAACACCTTTATTTCTGTCCAAGTTAGCTATTCGTGGGAGCACGTGATCGAGGGTCTAGAAACACGTCTCTCTCGGTCTTAATTCTACGCTGAAAGGCAAATCTTCTTTAATTTCCACTTTATTATTTGTGCATTTAATCGTATGATCTAAAGAAATTGGAGGGTATGATCAGCACTTGCGTGGATGTTTTATATCGCCTACGATGTAACAACAACACATTAAATAAATCAGAGAAATAATACCAATAGTACCCAATCTACTTAATGAAATAGCTGCCGAACGTGGTGATCGTAAGTTGTGGAGGTTGCACACTCAACCAGAAGCTCGCAGATGGGCGGATGCTCTTAATTTCGGTCGATGAAAGCAGTGTCACTCCAGAACATCTTGATTATAGCTTGATAATATTGCGCATCTCCTTACTCCTCCAGTGGCGCATGCGCACTCTCGCCAATGCTAGAACTCCGGATATAAAGTGTAATTTTTTACGAAGAGTTCTGAATGGATGGAGAGGTGTTTGACGAATATTTTTGTCAGAATAAGGAGTCTTATAAAATATCATTTGATTTCTCATAGTCCAAGTTAGTTAAATTAGATGACGTTAAATGAACGAGAAATAATTAGAGTGGAAATTTAGCATGTCGTTTTATTTACCGGATCGGGCGCATCCGATCCGACGATCGTCATCGCCCCTAAATCAACACAACATTTACTGGATCAGCTGGTCGCAGCTGTACAAATTATTTTCAGTAAACCATCACATATATTATTCAATGGAAGTAAATCTATTATTAATCGATAATCCTCAATAAGAAAGGTAAATGAGACTGAATTCAATTCGATCCATTAATATGTAGAAATTATTCCCCCAAGCCGGGTGGCTGACACAACACCACGGCCATGATTCTGGGGAGAAATCGGGTGGTACTACACCTTAATTAAATTAATTTAATTACATTACACTACTGGTTAGTAATGTTAGTAAAATATAATGCCTAGTACAAGAATTATCTCTTATCATACTAGGGGTTAGTAATTAAGTGTTGGAAATTTCTAACATAACTCCGGGGCAAGAAATTACGGGTCGCAGTTCATGATTCAGTTCTGACTGACCTATTCAGTATTTCAGAAATATATCTTCCAGAAGTTATATTCATTATGTTAGTAAGTTAGTATGTACATGACGGATGTCCCGTGTCTGTGAAACAGATGAGGAACTAAGTCCTGATGGGAACATCAATTGAATGTTGAAATATTAAATGAATGAGTCATCTAAAATCAAAAAATCTCTAAAATCTACAGCGAAATCAATGATTAGTATCTCAGTGACTTGTAATGGTTAAGTTACTTGATCACTAAATTGTTTCTGCAGACTCACGAAATTTTCACAACTTCAGAAGGCTAATATCTGTAATTATGCAGAATTAAAATACTGTTTAAGTTTTAATATACATTGTTGATTCGCCATTCTAGATGGACAGGTGGTCATATTACCAGAATTATTGTCTTCTGGAACTTGAGGTGAATTTACCTCTCAAGAACATTCATGTTCAACTAATTCCAGAGGAACTAATTTCTCTAAAGTTTTTAGGGTGGTTGTGCCTCGACACTGGACCCTAACTATTCCTTAGTGATCTGGATAGACAGCAACAATTTTGCCTATAGGCCACGCTGACCTTGGTCCATCACTATCTACTAAGACAAGATCACCTCGTTTTAAATTTACTTTATTATAGGGGCTTGCAGCTCCATAATGATACTCTCTCAGAGCAGTTAGATACTCACTAGTCCACACTTCATTCCACCTGCCTATCACTCTAGAAAGATATTTATAACTTTCTACCAAGTCGTTCCTTCCGTCACATGAGGGGTCTTCCGGATCCCCACTCTCTAGAGAGATCAGGGAACTAAGAAGACTATCATGAATCAGATGAGATTGACTCAGAGGTTCTCTCTGGGAGAAATCATCTGAAAGGTAGGTCACGGGTCAGTTGTTGACTCGTACCTCTATTTTCATGACAATGGTCTGAAGCATGGTAAGGCTAATTTTCTGTCGATGCAAGGCCATTCATAAGCATCGTTTCACAGTGCCTACCATGAGTTTGTAAAATCCTCCCTGCCACGGTGCTCTAGGAGGTATAAATTTCCAGTGCCGCTGTCTTTGTTTTAAGACTGCACATACCTCTGGATGATTTCATAATTATCTTAAGCAGGCTTATCCAGCCACAAAATTGGACCCATTATTTGAGAGCATCAATTTGGGGAAGGATCGACGTGCTGCAAACATTCGAAAGGCTTGTAGGAAGGCTTCTACACTCATGTCAGAAATTACTTCTAAATGTGCACGTCTTGTAGTTGCACATGTAAGGAGGCATATATTTGCTTTCACCCAAACCTTGTCAGGAGTGCCTGTTAAAATGAGAGCTCCTGTGTAATCTACCTCAGTGGTCTCAAAAGGACGAAGGTGTATGACTCGTTCTTTGGGTAATGGTGGAGGTCCTGGGTAAGGGAACACCCGAGCGTCATACCTCCGGCAGATCACACAAGATTTAATTAATAATGAATTTGACAGTTTGACGACCCTTGTGAAGCCAATACTTATGTCGTGAGAGCGTTTATCACTCCTCCATGTAATGTGCCATGTTCATGACAATGTAATACTATGAGTTTACTGATGATGTGGTGACAAGAAAGTAGCATAGGGTTCTTTACTTCCAAATCAATTTCTGCATGTTGCAGACGTCCTCCATATCTTAAGATGTAGTAATTGTCAGAGTCAAATCATATGCCTAAAGACCTTACTAGTTTCTCAGGGAGATGCTCATAATTTCTCCCACAGGTCTCCATCTGGGCTAGCTTGACCCAGTATTTAATTGGACTAGGGAATTAGTATTTGATTCCCATTTTGTTAAGGAAATCAAACACTACTTGGGTAACCCCTAGTACTTTACTTAAGCTAGAATATTGATTAGGATCAATAGCGAAAATTCGAAGGAGGTTTCGGTTCCTCAGTGGGGACAGTGATATTGGTCACTATGACTTGTGGCTTTTGTTGAGGCCACTGACCACTGACCACCCAATGGGGTCCTTTAAACCACATCTCAGTTTTAACTAGTTGTCTCAAGGTGAGACAACTAGTTAAACAACCCAGCTGACATCCTCGTGAGAGATAGTCAGCTGGGTTGCCCTTGGTAGGGATATGTCTCAATTTATAGTCAGTAGACAGTTCTTGAATTTTCTTCACTGTATTACTAACGAAGGGAGTTTTGTTGTTATTATTCTTTACCCATTGTAAGATTGCCTCGTTGTCTGACCACACTACTATCTCACCAAAGTGAATATTATTGAGTGTCTTGGTCAGGTAATGAGCCAATCGTACACCTACTAACAAAGCTGTTAATTCCATTTGGGGCAGTGACCTTTTCTTGATTTGGGCCACCCTAGCTTTACAAGTAAATAAAATAGATTGCTTTGCATTTCCTAAATAGGCTACTGCGCCATATGTTTTGCCTGAGGCATCGCAAAACACGTGCAAATACGTTGATAGTTTTAGCCCTAAGACATTACGAGGGAACTTTAGACTACTAAGTATGTTTAAATCTTTTGTCAGCTGCTGCCATTTATCTTGCAGATAATTAGACAACAGATCATCCCATCCCTTGTTGGTTTGCCAGCACTCCTGCATGAGGAGTTTACCCTTAATTAAAATGGGGCTAAGTAAGCCAAAGGATCAAATGGTTTACTGACAAAAGACAATAATTTTCTCATACCTTGAGGTTACCTTGAGGTGCTTCCGGGGCTTAGCGTCCCCGCTGCCCGGTCGTCGACCAGGCCTCCTGGTTGCTGGACTGATCAACCAGGCTGTTGGACGCGGCTGCTCGCAGCCTGACGTATGAGTCACAGCCTGGTTGATTAGGTATCCTTTAGAGGTGCTTATCCAGTTCTCTCTTGAACACTGTGAGGGGTCGGCCAGTTATGCCCCTTATGTGTAGTGGAAGCGTGTTAAACAGTCTCGGGCCTCTGATGTTGATAGAGTTCTCTCTCAGAGTACCTGTTGCACCTCTGCTTTTCAATGGGGGTATTCTGCACATCCTGTAATGTCTTCTGGTCTCATGTGATGTTATTTCTGTGTGCAGGTTTGGGACCAGCCCCTCTAATATTTTCCACGTGTAAATTATTATGTACCTCTCCCGCCTGCGCTCAAGGGAGTACAGTTTTAGGCTCTTTAGTCGGTCCCAATAGTTTAGATGTTTTACTGAGTGGATTCTTGCAGTAAAGGATCTCTGCACGCTCTCCAGGTCAGCAATTTCAGCTTTGAAAGGGGCTGTCATTGTGCAGCAGTACTCCACTCTAGAGAGCACAAGCGTTTCGAAAAGTATCATCATCGGTATAGCATTTCTAGTGTGAAAAGTTCTTGTTATCCAACATGTCATTTTTCTTGCAGTTGTGACGGCTACATTATTGTGTTCTTTAAAGGTAAGGTCTTCCGACATGAGTACACCCAGAACCTTTACATTGCCTTTTCGTTCTATTTTATGATTTGCCTGAGTTTTGTACGTGGTTTCTGTTTTTATATTTTCGTTTTTTCCATATCGCATGAGATGGAACTTATCTTCGTTAAACACCATATTATTTTCTGTAGCCCATAGAAAGACCTGATCTACATCCGACTGGAGGTTTGCCGTGTCCTCTATGTTGCCTACTCTCATGAAGATCCTAGTGTCATCTGCAAAGGATGATACAGTGCTATAGGTTGTGTTCTTGTCTATGTCCGATATGAGGATGAGAAAAAGTACTGGAGCAAGCACAGTACCCTTGGGGTCTGAGGTCTTCTCGGTTGATGGGCTGGATTTTATTTTGTTGACTATTACACATTGGGTTCTGTTGGTCAGGAAATTGTAGATCCATCTGCCTATTTTTCCGGTAATTCCTTTTGAACGCATTTTATGTGCAATAACACCATGGTCACATTTATCAAAAGCTTTTGCAAAATCTGTGTAAATTACATCAGCGTTTTGTTTGTCTTCCATAGCATCTAATGCCATATCATAGTGGTCCAGCAACTGCGACAGGCAAGAGCGCCCTGTTCGGAAACTATGTTGTCCGGGGTTATGGAGATGCTGTGATTTTATGTATTTTGTGATCTTACTTCTGAGCACTCTCTCAAAAATTTTTATGATGTGCGATGTAAGTGCTATCGGTCTGTAATTTTTTGCCTCTGTCTTATTTCCTCCTTTATGAAGTGGTGCTATCTCTGCTGTTTTTAGTATATCAGGAATAACGCCAGTATCTAGGCTTTGTCTCCACAGAATGTGGAGGGCCTGCGATAGTGGTTTTTTACAGTTCTTTATGAATATGGAGTTCCAAGAATCCGGGCCTGGTGCAGAGTGCATAGGCATACTGTTTATGGCTTTTTCAAAATCCAGTGGGGATAGGGTGAGGTCTGATATATGATTTGATGTTGGTATCATATCCATGAAAAATTCATTTGGGTTATCAATCTTTAGTGTGTTTAATGGCTCGCTGAAAACAGAGTCGTACTCTTCCTCAGTAGCTCACTCATTTCTTTGTTGTCATCGGTGAAAGTTCCATCTCCCTTTCGCAGGGGCCCGATACTAGATGTGGTTTTTGATATTGATTTTGCATAGGAGAAAAAATATTTCGGATTTCTCTCTATTTCACTGATGGCCTTTTGCTCTCTTTGCCTCTCCTGGGTTTTGTATGATTCTTGTAGCTTGAGTTCAATTGTTTCTATTTCTCTACCTAACCTTCTTCGCCGTTCTTGAGATAGGGTGCAACTCTCAAGTTGTTCCGCGATTCGTTTTCTTCGCCTATATAGGGAACGACGTTCCTGTTCCAATCTGCGTCTCTTCCTCTTTTTTCTTAAGGGTATGCGGTTTGAACATATTTCTAGTGCTACTGAACTTATTTTTTCCAGGCACTGGTTCAGGTTTGCATTTTCTAGCTGTTCTTTCCAGTTTATTTCTGTGAAGTCCTGGTTTATTTGCTCCCAGTTTATCTGTTTATTATTGAAGTTGAATTTGCTGAAATCTCCTCCACCGGGAATCTGGACTGGTTTTGAAGGTCTACTCCCCAAGGTTGTCATAACTTCAATTAAGTTGTGATCTGAGTAACAGGTATTTGTAATCATTATGTTCCTGATCAATTCATCATTATTAGTGAAAATGAGGTCAAGCGTGTTCTCCTTCCTAGTTGGTTCTACTATTTGGTGGTTTAAGGCAAACCTGTCGCACATCCGTAGCAGGTCATTTGCATGTGCCTGTTCATTTAGGCTACTTCCTAATATTCTTTCTGATATTACTGTATTAGCCAGGTGCTTCCATTTCAGGTGCCGTAGGTTGAAGTCCCCAAGCAGGATGATGTTCGGAGCTGGATTTGTGAGGTTTTCCAAGCAGTGTTCTATTTTCATTAGTTGGTCTTTAAACTACTGAGGGTTTGCCTCCGGTGACTTATATACAAGGACAATAACTACATTTAGAATCTCTATTTTGACTATCAGCACTTCCACCATATCATTTGAGGTGTTTAGCAGCTCAGTACAGATGAGTGTGTCTTTGATGTAGAGGCTGACCCCACCCTGAAGCCGGTGTTTCGTATCACATCTGAAAAGATTGTACTCTGAGATCCATATTTCACCATCATGGTAGTCCTTTGTGTGGGTTTCTGTTAGGGCTGCAAACACTGCATTTGCCGCATGAAGGAGACCATCTATAAAGTGAACTTTGTTGGATTTGCGTGTTTTTATACCCTGGATGTTGGCAAATATAAATGATGTTATCGTGTTAGTGGTAGTGCTGGAAGCCTTACTTGGTGTTAATATCTGAGGCTCTGGTAAGGAGGCCAATGTGTTTGCGTCCAGGGTGTGTCGTTTTGGAAGTGATTCGTCCAGTTTTGATAGTAGGACGGGTGTTGTGTGGTGTAGTACCTGTGTGCTAGTTGATAATTTGTATTCCAGTCTTGTGGGTATCTCCGTTCCCCTCTGTAATCCTGTAGTGGTTCCATCTGACTGCTCCTCTCTCTTATATTTACTACTCTGTTTCTGCCTTCCTCTAAAAAAATTCCAGTAGTGTCATATTGATCTTCCCGTCTATAACGCTGTGTACCTCTCATATGGAATTCCGGACACTGAAGATTGTAGCATTTTTTGTCCCTAATTGAAAATTGACATAATTTAGGGTGGACGTATCTACACCCTGTTCCAAAACGGCATGTACCCCTCTCCAACTTGTTCCTGCATTTTCGAGGATGCAGAAAATGGCATTTTGCTCCTAATAATTTTCCATATTTGCATATTCCTTTAGCGTACAATTTGCAAATGTGTTCCGGTTTTTCGTTTTTCAAGGTATTTATATCTGTGACTGTCTTGTCTACCTCTTTTTTTGGAGCCATCTCCGTTTTTCGTCCCAATTCCTTCATCTATGCACTCTGTTTCACTGTTGCTCTCATCGTTTATATTACCTGGCTCTGCAATATTGCTGTTGCTCATGGTTAAAGGAGAATTATTAGTTTCCACTGATTTAATATTTAGCTCATCAGTGGAAGTATTCCATTCCATGCCAAGAACCTTTAAAATGTGTGGTACTTTGTACTCTGGAAATTCACTTTCTGTTATTTGATTTAACTGTTGATTGTTTGAAGCACACGACTGTAGAGGCATAATTCGCGATTTGTTTCATGAAAAATTTCAATTAATTATGATTTATCACTTGTAGTTCCCTGGAAGTTGTCAACGTATAAATTATTGCTAATTTCAATCTTGTAGGGATTATCAGATTTCTTCATATGGGAGTCTAATGTTGCTTGAAGCACAAATGGTGAAGAAGTAGCTCTGAATAAGACTGATACAAATCTATAGGTTATAATTTTACTATTAGGATGATAAGGATACTTCATCCAGAGAAACTTGGTGAAATTATGGTTTTCTTCTTGTAGACCTACTCTTAAGAAAGCCTTACTAATGTCGGCCGTATAGGCGTAAGTTCCTAATCGAAACCGTAAAAATACATCATTGAGCCGTTGTATTAGACTCCGGCCAGTTTGTAGGCATCATTGAGTGAGACACTATTTGCCTTCACCTTGGCCCTACAGTTAAATACTGTAGGTGTATTAATCGACTCATTCAGGATAGCGTGGTGAGGTAAGTAATATCTTTGCATGGAGTTTTCATGTTCAACAACTTCAATAAATTTGTTGGCAAATTGTTGTTGTATCAATTCATGATACAATTGCTATTTATCAGGCTGCTTGTTCAATTTAGCTACCTGTTATTTTAATTGATTTAATGCTATGACGTGATTTATCGGTAACTGTGGATGATTTAATTTCCATGGCAATTTAACCCAGTATTGATTATCTCTATAAATAACTGACTTAAGATATTGTTATAAGTCCAAGTGTCATCTGGACTTGGTTGTTCAGGGACAATGCTTAAAGACTCTAGATCCCATAATTTATATAGGGGGGATTATATGTACCTTCAGCCATGTCTCTGAATTGCAGTGGTGACTGTCCCAAGCCTAGTCACGCAACCATTATTGAGTTGATTTGTTGACTATTCATTGGTGTAGAAACTTTCTGTGGTAACACCGGTCCAGTTAGCAATTTGCCTCCAGTTAACAGCAACAAATTCATTCCGTGTTGCTTGGTGTATCCAGTAATACATCTCTAATAATAATCTGCCCCTACAAGTATACCTACATCGGTGAGGAGGTCAGAATTTATATGTAATCAGCCAATTTCATCCCATTACGTTTGAGAAGTTTGGCAGTATTCCTTAAACCATGAACATATCGGTTAGATGGGATTTTTTCAACAACAATGGCCTGTACTGGGCTAGCAAAGCCTCCTACGCGTACTCAAACTCTCACAACCTTTTAATCGCAAGGTCCGGTATTAGTAAAAAATCCTGAAATGTTTAATTTTGCTTGCCACAAGGTTTTAAGTTTCAACTGATGAGCCAGTAATTGGGCAATAAATGTTTTCTGAGAACCTTGGTCGAAAAGACCATGAGTGGTGATCCTGTATTTCTTATTAGTTAACCTTAGCTGAGCTGTAGGTAACATAGTGATATTATCTCTCTTAGTAGCAAGTACATTTACTTCTTGATGTTCTTTGCAATATTGCACAGTGATGGAGGTACTTGGTTTCACTTAAGGGTTTTGTGACCTCGGTCAGGTTTCTCCACACAGTGTAGAATGATGTTGGCCTTTAAGGCATTTGTGGCACACTTGAAGGACAACTGTACAGTTGTTGGGTTCATGTGATCCCATGCATCTGGTGCATCAGTGCAATTCTTTGAGATGTTTGATTCTCGCACTGCGACATAAGTAGTTATGACATTTAAAGGCGTTATGTTCTTCTTGGCAGAACAAACATTTCTTCTCTCCTGTAGAAATAATTTTAGGAGGTACATTCACTACAGATTTTGAGGGATTTACTGTATAGGTATCCACATTGCTATTTTTCCACTTGGAAGATGGTTCAGCCATTTATGGTTTTACAGCAGTAGTTATCGTACCCAGAGGTTTACGGTGAGTGTTAGTTGAAGGCGTTGAAATACCTTTCCCATCTTGATTGGCTCGTTGTCGTTCGACTATAGAGCATAAAGTTTCTGTTATCTCTGTCACTGTCACGTTCAGAGATGATTTATTGTGTAAAGTACACAGTTTATCCAGTGTTTCACTGGGCAACTTGCGTCTTATAATTACTCGTATCAACAATTCAGCACCCTTGAGGTTGACCTAAGTTTAAGGCTTAAGGCCTTAAGTAGGGACTCAAGCTCCAACCGAAAAGTTTGGAGAGAGTCAGTGGAACTATCTGTTGCTTATAAATCCGGCAGTTTTTTTTTACTAAGGTGGTGATAGCTCTCTTGTTGTTGTCATAATTGTTCTTAAGCAGTTTAACTGCGAGGTTATATCCATCACAGGTCAAGTTTAAATTGCAGATTACCTTTAAGGATTCGTCTCGGAGTTGACCTTGTAAATAAGTAAACAGAATGGTTTTGGGAGTATTGGTTTTAGAATATATTGCATCTACAAACTTATTAAAAAATCATCGCAACTTTCATTCTCACTATCAGAGAATGTGGATAGACATTCAGAGGTAATTTTACTTCAGGTTGCGGAAGATTTGCAGACGCTGTGACTGCTTTGTTCTGAGTAATCAGTTTGTTAAAGGGCTACAATTTAACCTGTACATCATCTTCGTACTGGGCTAAATCTCACATGATGTCATCTAATCCTGTGTCTGTAATTTGTGTCTTACTAAGTTCAGACAAATATTGATTTATTTTAGCTCTAATTTGCTCAAACTTATAATTAGCAACTTGGAAATAACTTTACAGCTATAAATAGTCAATGGGTGTTTGTTGTAACAGATCTTAGCATTTGTTGATCTACCTGGTCAAGTGACTTTTTAGACCTGTAAGGGTCTTTTTCATTGTTACAGCCGTGTCCATCTTGGTGGTTAGAGGCTTCTTGGGTCTAATGTAGTTGTTACTAATGTAACTAGGATATTGTCTCATGTAGCACAGACATATATCAATATAGTAGCCTAATTTTTAATTATTGGTTTAGGCTATATGATCCTATCTCGACTAGAGGTTAGCTTACATACCAAACACGAAATAGCTAAGATTAAGTGGTGCTTGGATGTCACTGATATCTGGGGTTAACTCGTCATTATCACCTTCGGTTGGTATAGTGACACTCAAAGACATACATGGAATAAATAAATACGATTTCCCCTGTTTAGGGTCTATAAAACAGTAAATAATAATAAGCCAGTGCTGTCTAATACAGTACTTGTCACGTATTAATCCTACCTAATAATGAAACTAATAATAGTATAGGCTAGAGTTGTACATGGCTTAGTACAATTCCGGTCTAAGAATATCCTACCCTATGTGGGTTGGCATAAAATGTAACAATGATAATAAAGTGCAATAATGTTATTATATATATATGTCGTACCTAGTAGCCAGAACGCATTTCTCAGCCTACTATGCAAGGCCCGATTTGCCTAATAAGCCAAGTTTTCATGAATTAATTATTTTTCGACTACCTAACCTAACTTTTTCGGCTACCTAACCTAACCTAACCTATAAAGATAGGTTAGGTTAGGTTAGGTTAGGTTAGGTAGGTTAGGTTCGGTCATATATCTACGTTAATTTTAACTCCAATAAAAAAAAATTGACCTCATACATAATGAAATGGGTAGCTTTATTATTTCATAAGAAAAAAATTAGAGAAAATATGTTAATTCAGGAAAACTTGGCTTATTAGGCAAATCGGGCCTTGCATAGTAGGCCGAGAAGTGCGTTCTGGCTACTAGGTACAACATATATATATATATATATATATATATATATATATATATATATATATATATATATATATATATATATATATATATATATATATATATATATATATATATATATATATAGCAGTTCTATGTTTCTGGATTTTTATAATTTTTATTTATATGGAGTATAGTTATAAGAACTACATGATTAAGAAATTTTAACTATATACAGTTAATGTTGGCTTTCTAGCCACAATCTCCTGTGATGATTAATGGTATTAATTAATTTATCGACCACATATGCCCTAGACTGTCATGACAGGTGTACTCCGTCTGAAGCAAGGCCTTCACGCAATGGTCTGGCAGAATAATGAATATAGGTGGCCTCCAGCCTTACTTTTCTCCTCAGCCGAAAATTGATATATTTTGCTGCACGTTAATAATACTCAGGACTCACTCTCAAACGATTATTAATTGTTGGTTGGAGAGGTTCCACTAATGTGAACACAGCAGTGCTATTATTTTCCTTAAAGGAATAAAAAATGTTTCTGAGAAAGTTTATGATTTCAGTTGAGTGCCGAGCTGGTTGGATATCATTACCACCAAGATGGTTAAATGGTGTGGCCAATTTAATGCTGGCGTTAACACCGGATTGTTGTAAAAATTATGAGCAGCTGCTCCTGGTGACCTAAATATTCTCACCTCTGTTTGGGGTATAGGCCTAAGTGTTGTGGGTAACTGACTATGACCTACTAATGCCACTTTAAACATCTATGTTTCAGCCTAGTAAATTAATGTGAAAATAATGGGTTAGGCTATAAAATATGTGTGACGGTCTACTGACGGTAGTAAATAATAATGAAGTATTTTCAGGCCTAGTTCCTGACAATATTTCTGAATTAAAGTATAATGTTATCAGGGTTAGTAATTGGTTAGTTGAATTATAGTTGATTATATAGGAGCAGTAATTTAATTTGATATACTGCACCATAAAACATTTATAAATTTACACTGGTTCCCAAGGATAGCTTAAATTCTCAGCTATCCTGGTTCGTAGAACCCTAAAATATATGTGTGGGGAATTTAGATCTATTACATAAAAATATTAAATATTTCGAAGGACCAAATAATTTATATTGAAAAATTAGAGAACCAGTGACTTATGGATCTCCTATAATGAATGTATGAATGAAATCAAATAAATCTATATAAGTGAACTGTAAATTAGTATTAATTAACTCTAGATCTATTCCATACTCATAAATTTTTTGGGGTGAAATATTGAGATGTTAATTCACATCTATTAATGAAATAAGACATATAAATAATAAATTGATTATCAATAATAATAATAAATAGCTAACTACTATAAGAATACTGGAGACGGCTTAGCTGTCAGTGGTGATTGTAGACTGCATCCAGCCCCTACAACACCTTTATTCCAGTCCAAGTTTGCTATCCGCAGAAACACGTGATCAAGAGTGTAGAAATACGTCTCTCGCGGTCTTAATTCCACGCTGAAAGGCAAATCTTATGTAATTTCCACTCCAAACTTATTATTCGTGCATTTAATCGCATAGTCTAAAGAAATTGGAGGATACGATCAGCACTTATGTGGATGTTTTATATCGCCTACGATGTAACGACAGCATATTAAATAAATCAGAGAAATAATGCCAATACAACCCAATCTACTTAATGAAGTAGCTGCCGAACGTGGTGATCGTAAGTTGTGGAGGTTGCACACTCAACCAGAAGCTCGCAGATGGGCGGATGCTATGAATTTCGGTCAATGAAAGCAGTGTCACTCCAGAATACCTTGAAGTCAGCTTGATAATAGGGCGAATCTCCTTACTCCAACCAGTGGCGCATGCGCACTCGTGCCAATGCTAGAACTCTGTATATAAAGTATAATATTTCACATAGAGTTCCGAATGGATGGAGAATATTTACGAATAGTTTGATGAATATTTACGTCAGAATAAGAAGTCTTATAATATAACATTTGATTTCTCGTAGTGCAAGTCAATTAAATGAGATGACGTTAAGTGAACGAGAAATATTTAGAGTGGAAATTTAGCTTGTCGCTTTATTTACTGAATCAGCTGATCACGGCTGTTCAAACTTATTTCCAGTAAACGATCGTATATATTATTAAATGGAAGTAACTCTATTATTAATCAATAATTCTCAATAAAGAAAGGTAAATGAGACTGGATTCAATTAGATCCATTAATATATAGAAATTATTCTCCCAAGCCGGGTGATTCTAGGGAGAAATCGGGCAGTATTCCACCTTAATTTAATTAATTTAATTTCACTACACTACTAGTTAGTAATGTTAGTAAAATATAATGACAAGTTACATACATACATTACATTCTCGTACAGCCACTAGTACGCGTAGCGTTTCGGGCAGGTCCCTGGAATACGATCCCCGCCACGAAGAATCGTTTTTTCATCCAAGTACACATTTTACTGTTGCGTTAAACAGAGGCTACAGTTAAGGAATTGCGCCCAGTAAATCCTCCCCGGCCAGGATACGAACCCATGACATAGCGCTCGCGGAACGCCAGGCGAGTGTCTTACCACTACACCACGGAGACTGGTAAAGTACAAGAATTACCTCTTATCGTACTAGAGGTTATCTTGAGATGATTTGAGGGCTTAGCGTCCCTGCGGCCTGGTCCTCGTGTAACAAGCTAGCTGTTGTAGGCCTGACCCAGAATGTTCGAGAAACCACGGGTAGGGACCTGACCCCAAGCACATGGTCGCACCCCCTGAGGGGGGGGAGGGAGTGGCGGTGAAAATAATTAGCACCTTTGTTCACAGTTTCGTATAATGAATTATGTTACAGAATTCACTAACTTAGAGAAATTAGTCTTCATTCAAATTGTATAATATTCCTCGTTATAGTATCAAGAGTATCCTGATTGTCAGGATAATGAGTTAAGTCACCATCAGTGACGTCACTAGCGGGACTAGACTTGGAGGCGGAAGGATTTGGGCGACCTTAGGTCACGAAGGTCACAAAGGTTCCATATTTTTGGTATTTTCTCAAAGGTCAAATAGCCATTTTGTAATTGGGAATAGCTCTTCCCTAAGATGCTTGCGTAATTAACTTCAGTTAAAATAATTCAACCAATCTGGATCATTCAGTGCAACAGAAATTAGTTGTTAAACTTAAACACCAACGAGCAACGTAGTAAAGCCGAAAGCGTAGAGATACCCAAGCTACTCCTGTGGGGAGACAGAGCGACTCGGGAAGACAGTGTGGGATCCGGAGCAACACAGGGAAGGTATCCACTCCACCTCTTCCCAAGACCTTAGCACTAACATCTAGCTGGTCGCCTATAAGGTAAAGTTGCAAAGAGTGTTGTTATAGCGAATAGGTCAACTCATTGCCGATAAGTAGGAAGTGTTCAGCTTAGGGAGTGCATTGATTTAGATTTTGTTTAGTTTTGAATAAACCATTTAGCTATTAAATTGTCTTTTTTATTAATTTCCATTTTTGTAAATTTATGTGAATAATCCCTTACCACGTGGGTAGCCGGAGAGGCCGAGTTGAGTTGGGCGCCGATTCTAACACCGAATCAGAATTCATTATTCTCTTTGATTGTTAATTAATTCCACACTTAACGTAAAAAGACAACCCTCCTATACATTACTTGTGGGGATCAAGCCCCAAGGTTTATTGATTAGCATGATCGATCCAGACATCGATCACTGCTCAGTGTTACTGGTCTGGTGGTGGCAGCGCAAGGCTTTCCTAGGGTCTTGCTAGAAGTCGGTTACCACGTCATAAGGTTGTAGAATCTTAAGTCGGTCAATCGTCTTAAGACCACGTGGCGTGGGGACGGCTCAAGTAAAAGTTTTGGGGTCCCTTGGTATAGAGAGTTTCAAGTAGAATACGGGTGTAGAGAAGGGTAGAGATTACGAAATACAGAACGAATCGAGTGCGAAATACGAATAACCGTGTTACACTCAACCAGGCCTCCTTTTTGTTACACACACCTCCAGGATACTGCCCGTAGCAGCTGTCTAACTCCCAGGTACCTATTTACTGCTGGGTATCAGGGGCATCAGGGTGAAAGAAACATTTGTCCATTTGTCCCAACCTCCACCGAGGTTCGAACCCACCACCTCAGGACTACGAATCCGAAGCGCTGTCCATCCAGCTGTTGGATGGGTGGACAGCAGGACCCTACTGGTTAGTTCAAGTTCAAGTATGTTTATTGAGACAAGAAAGAAATACATCTCATAGGGATAGAGGAGCTTAGGCTATTTCTACCCCTCCCCCCCCACCTATTGGTTAGTAATTAAGTGTTGGAAATTTCCAACAATCACTCGGTATGGAGATCCTGGAGTTTGCTCACTCGGGATGGAGCCCCCGGAGTTCTCTCACTTGTTATGGAGATCTTGAAGTTCTCTTACTTCGTATGGAGACCTTAGAGTTCTCCCACTTGGTATGGAGACCCTGGAGTTCTCTCACTTGGAATGAAGACCCCGGAGTTCTCTTATTCGGTATGGAGACCCTGGAGTTATCTCACTTGGTATGGAACCCCTGGATTTCACTTGCTAGGTATGGAGACCCTGGAGTTCTCTCACTCGGTATGGTAACTCTGGAGTTCTCTCACTCGGTATGGAAACCCTGTAGTTTTTTCACTCGGTATGGAGACCCTGGAGTTCTCCTACTTGGTTTAGAGACCCTGGAGTTCTCCCACTTAGTATGGAAACCCTGCAGTTCTCTCACTTGGTTTAGAGACCCTGGAGTTCTCCCATTTGGTATGGAGACCCTGGAGTTCTCCCACTTGGCATAGAGACCCTGGAGTTCTCTCACTCGGTAT